>NW_007726663.1:483068-490354 GCF_000696425.1 Galeopterus variegatus
TTTTTTTTTTTTTTTTTTTTTTTTCTAAATCACCATCAAAATGAAAACATGTAGGTGACAATACTTTATCAGCTTAAAAATTACCATGTAGTTTAGAATCTTGTTCCTTGCTGAAGATCAGTCTCTTTACTTAACTAGCTGAGCTAATTACCTCTTCCAGCATGTCTGAGGAAACTGCTAAACTGTGTAAGTTTGTAGGCATAACTGAAGGTATCTCCCATCATGGGTCTGACACACAGTGCCTGGCATATAGTAGTCATTAACTGCTTGTTGAATAAATTAGTCTCCTTAACAATCAAAGGTAAAAGGGCTGCTAATGATGTTATTTGAAGCACTTCCAAATATTTGGAACCTATATGATTTACATTATGGGCAGGTTTTTAAGGTTAATCCTTAGCTGCTGGTTTTATGCCAGTGTCTTAGTCAAACTACACTAAATGGTCTTCTTAATGCACTGATTACAGTGCCTGGGGCATCCCCTCCTCTCTTGGATGTCTTCATAAGTTGAGGCCAATGTTTTAGAATCAACCCCAAACCACTTTCTTTGCCACCCTCCCTGTGTGTGTACATGTGTATTTACAGGACCTGTAAAACAGCCAACATATATTCCAACATCTGCCCACCAGATCTGTGTGTACCCTCTCGGTCACTTAGCTTGAGGTTGGATAAGGAGGAGCATTGCAGGAGAGTCAATGGTAGAGCTGACAATGTCTTGCTTCTAAAGTGCTGGGATCCTTTAATCTTCTTTCTTCCTTTGATGTCTGAGACTTCTTTCTTTATGCAGTGACACTGGGACTAAATGCAACACCAGGAAACCATTTACCAGGAAAGGGTGTGTGTTACAAACACCTGCAAAGTCCATGGTACCAGGTGACCTGAATTACTCACACATTTCTAGATCTCTGCTCTGTGGGTGGGTGGCTATTTTTAATCTTTTTATTTTACCTTGGGTAAGAAGATGGCAGCTCTGGTCACACTGCAATGACTTCTATTTATTTTCTGCCCTCTTACATATATAAAAGTGGTTGCTTGCAAACACATAGACGCTTTGTACAAGTGGTTTTGGATCCAAAGAAGAGAGAGAACATTTTGTGGTCAAAGTTGTTGTGGACAGGGAGACAGAATCTGGGGTTTAAGTCCTGACCCAACCATAATTAGCATGTAGACTTTGCACATATCAGTTAACATTTGCAAGCTTCTAGTTTCTCATGAAGGAAATCGGCTAAAAAAAAAAAAGTTTTATTTTTGTTTTAACAAGCTATCTGTTGCAATTAATGGAACAAAGAAATACCATATTCCTAGGGGCTATTTGTCAGTAATCTGCTTTTCTTTTGCATTACAGAAATAGTATGACATGACCTCCTTTAATTGTTTGTTTCCATCTAGTAGAACAAACTAGACATATAGACAAAACATTCAATAAATATGAAATAGCATCAACATTGTTAACCCATCCCAACATCACAAAAATTCTAATAGCTAATATTTATTGTTTCCTACGTGCCAGACTCTGTGTTAAGTGCTTTATAAGCGAGGACTCCTGTGTAAAGGTTCCTGGATAGTATAAAACATGCCATGTGTTGCACAGCCCTCACTGTTCAATTCCAAATTGAAATGTCAAAAAGGCCCCAGGAGATATATACGTTTTGCAAAAACCTTTATATGTAGGGATGATCCTTTGGAGATGGTAAAAAATATTATGAATGCTATTCTATTTCTTTTTCACAGTACTCTTCCACATCTCAGTAAATGGAAAGTCTATAATGGCAGTTGCTCAGGCCCAAAATCTTGAAGCCATTCTGAATTTCCCTCTTTTCATTCTTAACTTCAAATCCAACCACAAATCCGGTCAGCTCTACCTTCAAAGTGTTTGCAGAATCTCACCATGTGCACTGCTCCCACTCTGCCCCAAGACTTCCATCCCCTCCCCTCCAACCCAGCATTCTGTAACCGTTATATTCTCAACACAGCAGTCTGAGTGGGCCTGCTGAAATGGAAGACCCGTGGTGTCAGTTTACTTGCTCAAAACCTTGCATGGGCAAGGACACTCACTCAGCAAGCACACCCGAGCCCCTTCTGTTTGGTATGAGCTGACCCCTTGCATGTTTCTTACCACTTGGCCCATTGGCTCATCCTGCTCCAGCTACACAGGTCTCCTTGTTATTACCACTGCATACCAGGCATCCTGGGACTGAGTGTTCAGCACTAGCAGTTCTCTTACCTGGAAGGCTTCTTCTCCAGAGAGTCACCAGTCTTTGCTCAAAAGTGGCATTATGATTGAGGCCTCCCTGACATGTTACTCTACCACTCCCTGGCATCCTTCCCATTTTATTTTTCTCACCATCTGACATATTTGTTTACTGTCTATCCCTCCTCACTGAAATATAAGTACCATTTAGGTAAGGATTTTTTATTTTTATTCTTTGTCAATAACTGTACCTCCAACATCTACAACTGTCTGGCATATAATATGAGGGTACTTCAAAAAGTTCGTGGAAAAATAGAATTGAAAGACAATTGAATATTTCCATGAAGTTTTCCAAGTACCCTTGTAGATGCTTAATAAGTGAATGATAAACAGATGTACTTTGTAAACTAGCTTTGCACATTCAGCATTTAAAAAGTTCTTTTTCCTCTCCACTACGCTTTCTCTCATTTAGGGTCTATAGATATTTGCTCCAATTATTATTTTTTTTTCTCTTGTAAAAGTTTGCCTCACTACCCAAATTAATTGTTTTCTTGAGTTTGGCTAGTGAGAGTTTAGTTAGAAAGAGATAGTGTATTTTTTGTTTATCCCATCTACTAGCAACTCTCCTTGAAAAAATTCCTTATTTAAAAATAGTCCCTAACTATGCTTAGTCTCTATGTCACTGATAAATTTCTTGAAAGAGTAGTTTACACATGTAGCTTCTGTTTTCTGGCCACTAATCTATTCCTTAGTTTAACACTTAACCTGAAATATGATGTTACCAATGTGCCAAGAAACTCATCACTCACTTCTACAGAGCTAAATTTAAAGGGTTATCCTTGACTGTACCATTCTCTACTCTTTTTACAGGAATTACCTGTATGAACAATTACTTCCCCTCAGCTTCCAGCACACATCATCCTGATTTTTACCCTTGTCTTAATGAGCCCTCAGCATTCTATTGCCTTTCTAATATAGTAATTCTCGACAGCTCTGGCCTCAAATTTCTTATTTTTCTATAGAATCTTTCACTCCAGAATTTTATACACTTCTATGGCTTTGAATATCTTGTGCAGGTGGCATTCTAAATAATAATGACTAAAACTTGTCCCTTGGGACTTCAGACATTTGCCACTCACTGCCTAACATCTCCTCTGGATCTCTCTGGCATTCTATATGCCACATGTTCACATTTGCATTTATTAAGATTTGATCAAAACCATCTCTTCCTCGTGACCTTCCTGTTTCTCTTTAAACATCATCCAAAAAGGTGAACATTTGAAAGAGTTTGGAAGGTTTAAGAGGAGACCCAACAACCTTGTGGCTATGGAAGTGGGGGATGAGATAGGGCAGGAAGGGAGAGGAAACAGTGTGCAGAGCATTCCTAATGATGGAGTTAGCCATGTTCAACTCCAACATTTTATTTTTTTAAGCAAATATGAAAAAAATATTAAAAGCTTTTAGTTCTAGGTGATAGGAATCAGGAATTTTTAGCATTTTAAAATTTTCTCAAAAATATGGTTCTTAAGGAAAATAATTGACATGTGTAGCATTTGGAAGAACATTTGTATTATGTGGACAATAATGCAGTCAATTTGCTTATTTTTTCCTAAATGCCATTAAACACAAACACATATTTGGAAACAAATGCATGTTTGGTGTGGTTTGACTAAACAACAACAAAACAAAAGAATATTAGATTAGGATGTGAGCTTCACTGTTATAGAAGTCAGCGTGAATCTTTTACTCAGCATCTTTGACATGTGGCCATCCAGCCTTGAATCCAGCTTCAATGAAGAAATTATGTCCTCGAGGGGATGTCCATTCCATTTTGAAAATGAATTGCTAAACTATTTTTTCCTATATAAAGTAAAATTCTAATTCCATTTCAATGACCTATTTTTGTTTCAGCTATTCTGATATCACCTAGTATAACAGTAGGTATAGCAGAACTTTTTTTAATCATTGTAATTAGCAGCTTACTGAACTTTCCAACTTAAAAGTGTTGAAGTTTAAGAACCTTCACTGTACCTCTCTATTTACAACTCTGTAAGTAATCTGATCTAGTCTTCTTCAAAATGATAATAATATTAATGTCAAAAGTCTTTATTTGTATTAAGATTATCATTTAAAATGAATGCTACTCTAATGTCAACATGCATTTGGTGAATCCATAAAGTAAAAACAATCTTCTCAAAAATAAAATAGCCTCAAATCCTTAAATTATAATGATAATATTTAATTTCATGAATAAATTAAGAAATTAAAAGTTATTGGTCAAACACTTCTAGGAAAAGTCATTTTCTAATCTTCAAACACCTTACCATAAATGGTCAAGAGTTCTAAACAAACTGGTAATCATGGTTGCCACTTTGGTTAGGATTTGAAGAGATTCCAAAAAACACTCTGTTTTTGTTAGTCTGAAGTCTCAAAAATTAAATCTTTCATCTTCCCAACATGTGTTGGTCAATTTGCCTATAAAAAATAATGCAAAACTCAAATATAGAATTTTCATTTTATTTTTTAGGAATAACATTCTCTTTTATCTATTTTTTTAAACCCTTGATATATTTCCTCTGTCATTTGCAAGTTGCTTCTAATTTCCTGCTTTAGCTTAGTTATTTCTTGGTATTCCTCCTAGGTAACCACTTTTATTTTGTGGTATTCCCATTTGTGTTTCAACTCCTTGTTCAAATTTTTCTGTCGACAACCAGCTGTTAAGCTTAAGAACACCAGATGTTAGTGTACGATTTGAGCTGCTGTTGCCAGGGCAACCAGCACTGAGTGCCGGCCCTCCCCACCACTATGCTCACTACTCTAAAGGAGAGATGGACTTCACCTCTCTCTATGGAAATAAAACAGACAAAAACACATTTATAGCACAAACTTGAAGAGGTGGCTAGAACATCCTTCTAGTATAAACTCTGTTCATACCTTCCCAGTGGTTCTGCTCTACATAAAAAGAACAAAGTAACAAGTGTTTAGTAAAGAGGGAGGGGGGCAGGCAGAGAAGGCTTTAACCATTACCACTTAAAGGGTCAATTACATTTTGATGATTTTCAAGGTAATAGATGAGTTGCCTCACTCTGTACTTAGAAAGGGATAGCTTTGGGACTTCCTATCCACCCCACCCTTCCATCAGAAGCTCAGAGGCTACTGAGACGTTGTTTTTGTTGTTGTTGTTTTTGTGTGTTTTTTCTGTGTCTATATGAGGCAGTCTATGAGATTCAGGGTCTTCTTCACAGAAAAGGAATATTTCAGCCTCCTGATATTTCAGAATCACTGAATCATAGGACATAGAGCTTACGGTAATGTAGCACAATTCTATCACTTTCAGGTAACAAAATCAAGTATTTCAGCCTTCAAATCTCTACCCATTGACTTTATGATTCTAATCAATTTATCTTAAAGTATTGACATCTAGTTTTCTCATGGTGTGGAAGTCCTGCTGTGCACTATGGTGAGAAAAATCGAGGTCTTGGATAGATTATGAGTACAATCTTTTGCAAATAGCCAGCCAAGCCTTGTTTTCCACAAATACGCAATGACTACAACAATAACCACTATTCTATTTACTGTGCCATTTAGTGGTTAAATGAGATAATAAGTCATTTAAAGTACTTTATAAAATGTTGCAAAGGTGTTATTATTCTCGTTGCTTTAAATATAAGCCCTACAATAGAAAATGTGCATGATGGAAAGCTGTCTCCTCTTCCAGATGTAGGAATGTCACCACTGTGCCAGCTAAAATTTCACAGACAAAAGACTTAAAAGGCAAGATATTATCTAAAAGTCCAAGGACTTTGCATATTGATTTCAAAATTTCGAATTGTTTGTTGATTCATTTTGCCTGATATAATATTATCATTACTTATATTTTCCATTTAGATGACTTAAGAGTTTATTTAATCATAGGAAAATAAGAGGGGTAAAAAGATGACTGTTGTAATTGCATTTTAATCAAGACTCAATGCATTCTTTAATTTAGAACTCCATTATTTCAAATGACGGCCTAAATCAGATTTGAAAAATGTCCATTTTTATACGACAGAGAAAAGGAGGTCTTTGGCAGTTTATGCTGTACAGAAACCGTCATCAGTGTTAAACAGAAGGCCATGTCTGTAGGGACTGCAATGGAAACATTTCTGGACAATGTGGAGGGGTTTCCTTATTGTGGACTATGACCTCACAAGGTCATAATTAATAACATCACTTTGCTTTAATTGGAAAGCCTGGGGAAATTGTGCAGTGAAGCAACTTCCCACAGCTTCTCAATGGAAATTTGTTCTATTCATAAATCAAGTAATGAATAAGACATAGTGTACTAGGTTTTAATGTTAATTTTCTTAAAAATAACAACTTACTGGAAATGTAATGGACTTTTATTTTCTCTTTTAATGTTATACCTTCCCAAAAGCTGAAGGCTCAGTGGATTTTTTTGCCCCTCTTCCTTACCCATATTTTCCTTCCTGTTCTTCTGAGGTTAGAAAAAGTATCTCTATAGCTAAAACCATGTGAAAGTAACATAAGGTGAACATATTTTTTTAAATAAACTCATTCGTTGGCTCCATTTACAAGACTAAAGCATGACGTGGGGTGGGGAGTTGTAGGACTGACAAAGGAAGCACCATACCATAGTATGTCTATTGGATAATTGTTTTCCGTCCTATGGAATCACACCCAGCACATGTCACTGCATCACCCATGAATTCACTGCAACTCATCTTTCGCACCTAACAATGCAAAGGGACAATCAAATTATTACTGTTCTCCAACAAGGGCCAACAAATATGTGATATGCCACAGAAACCTCTGCCAAAATTACATCTAAATCTAGATATACCAAATGGCTTTATTCACCGTAATCAGAAATATAAAGAGAGTAAATGAAAAACATTTCTAGGTAGTGGGATATTTTACCAGAATACTGATAAAAAGAGGAATCCTACATTTAAGTTACAACATACCCCAGTAAAGATTTAAGTAAATACTTGTATAACCCTTCTGTGGAGTCCTCTCTTCCCTGCCCTCCTCCTGCATCCCAGCCCCAGAAATAGAAATCCCCCCCCCCCCCCCCCCCCCCCCCCCCCCCCCCCCC
>NW_007726663.1:490414-579400 GCF_000696425.1 Galeopterus variegatus
CTCCCCGGCCCCCCCCCGCCTCCCCGCCCCCAAAAAAGAAAACCCCCCCCCCCGCCCTCATTGACTCCCTTCACCTTTATTGGAGCATTCATCACATTCTGCTATAGTTGTTTAGAATTTCCCTATGGGCAACTAAGGTATTCAGCTCATCTCTGTGTATAAGTGCATGATACAGTTTCTGGAACACAGGAAAGGATTAGTGAATAATTATTGAATAAATGTAGGAATTCTGAACTCTAAAGATAATCCAAGGATTAGGAATATATAGTTAACATTTATTAAATCTATTAGCACTTTAGAAAGAGCAAGAGTTCTTCAGAAAATTTAGTTAACTATGTCTATTGAGGTAAAATAATTGAGAATTTATTCAGAATTGTCTGCATTGCAAAACTTTTTTTTCCCTTTATTTCTATGACCTCTATTCCTAATCCTCTATTCCTATGTGATTGATGGCATGGTAATGTGTGTGTGTGTGTGTGTGTGTGTGTGTGTGTGTGTATACATATATATGTATATATATTTATATACATATATATGTATATATATTTATATACATATATATGTATATATATTAAAAAGTATATTAGATATACAAATTATATATATCTAATAGTTAGCTTGGAATAGTTACTATTTTGTTAATAAAGTTCTCAACGAAGGTAAAGGTAGTAAAAGGTACAGTTCATTCCAAGACCCTGTAATATAATAATCTATATTAATGTATAATATAATAGAATCTATATATTATATTTGCCCCTGTATTCAAGGAATAAGGGTGGTGTTGTCATGATTGATCTCCATTCATGTTAAATCTCCTTCACCCTAACCAATATAAACTAAATAATAAATAATAATCCTACTGTATTGAATATATGGTAGGCAAAGTGAAATAAGTCTAAATTCGTGGATGTATGCCTACCAATATTTTCAAAGGATATAGTCAATAAAATCTTAATTAACCAAGGAGGGCAAAAATTATGCATTTGAGCGCAGCTGCTTCTAATTTTTGGTATCCAGTTCAACTAATTGTCTTCATTCCTGGTAGATTCAGTTTTCCTAAAATCCTCTCTATTTGTTAAATAAAACAAAATAATAAGAAAGATTCTTATTAAGAATTTAAGAGATAAAAAGACACTATAGGTGTATGTTTAAATTTAATTTTTTAGTAGTTGATCATATCAAGTACACAATATTTTGGAAAACCAAAAATGTATGCTCAATTACTATATTTGACTTGCTGAAATTACAAGATGTCTAAAAAAAGATTTTATTTGCCTATATGGGAAAATATTTCAAACATATAAAAGACTTTCCTGGTAGATTAGGAATGAAATGTCCTAAGTCTCCACATCACAAAAATTCATTTTATTAAGTTGTTTTTCTGAGTGTCTATTGTTTCACATAAATTTATGTTCTTGATTGATTTTGTTCTTAGAAAATTGGTCTTCTATGTCATTAAGAAATAGCTGGCTGTACTCAATGCAAGGAAATTAGCCTTTTCCCATTCAAGAAAATTTTTTTGTTCATATGGGAAGTCCACTTGATTCTTTATGCCTATTTTTTCAAATGTTTCCTAGGAGAATATAGAGATTAAGTGAGACCTAGACTCACAATTTGTAAAATTCCCATAAGTAACTTCATTCTGAAACAGAATGGTTAGATTATAATGGTAATTTCAAAAAAATTTTTTTTAATATGGAATAAGCTTAATAAGGAATAAAGTAGAAATCCAAAATCTGAGCAAACCTATAATAATAGAAGTTTGCAAAAGTGAAGGATATTGAAAAAAGTTACAGTTGGCAAAAGTTCACTCCTCTTTTCCTTACTCACTCATTCATTCACACATTCATTTGTCAAATATGCTTGCCCTTTATGAAACCTATTTGCCTTTCCCACACAGGGTCTGTAGATACTCAAAGTTATATACAGTGAAGCTCAACTAATTTTTTAAACGTAATTTCTGAGTTTTCTCAACATGTCATCAATTTATGAAATAATTTTCTCACTGGCATGCATACTTAGACAAAGAAAGAAAAACTTTGATTTATAGATATCCATTATAAATTTATTTTATAAACAATGATTTATGTTTCATCAAATAAATGATCAACTAGCTCTAAGACACACTGCCTAAAATTTCAGGATGTTACAACTTATATTCATATTGTTATAAAATGTGTAAACTTTTCCTTGCATTAGCTATAATTTATAATTATAAGAAATGCCCATGATTAACTAAATTCTCTTTCTTTACTAAGTCAGTCTTAATAGTGATAATTAAACTATAAAAGAACAATAAAGTGGCTGGTTTGTATTTTTTGTATTTTCTTCTTTCCCACTGGTTTGTTCATTCTATATTGTATAGGTCTACTCTACTTGACAAAATAGTTTAATGATATAGTCACTGTCTATTAATTATTCATTATTATTGTTTGTATTTGGGAGGACCGCAACATTTGATTTTTTTCTCTCTTTTTATCTGATTTTTTTCTCTTTTTATAAGTTAGTACATAAAGAAGTTAATTTACTTTAAATAATCTATTTGTTAGAAGCTTAACTAATACTTTGATAAAAGAGAATGTTCATATTAATATTAAATACCAATTTTGATTCACATTATACATGAACACACTTGCCATCTCACCTCATCATCTTCTGGAAAATCAAGAGTTGGTTAGAGTTCTGTGTGTTTTAAGATAGTAATCCTAAACTCACTAAATCTTTCAGGAAAAAAATGTGTTTTGACCCTGTTGAAAAGTTTGTACATGTTGTGGGTTGTCTCTTTTACAGAAGTTTTTGAGAGTTGGAAAATATTTAATATTTAATTATAATAGCCATGTATTAACACCATGTTAATTTTCCTAAATTTTAATCTTGTTAAAACCTTGACATTTTCACAACAAACTGGTTCTAGAATTTTATCAAACAACTACATAGCAATGAATCTTAAAATGTTTTAACCTTATAAAGAATTTCAAACTCTTAAGTTTGCAGCCACCAACAGCCTGTACAAAAATAAAGAAAAAAGGAAGTCTGGTAACAGTTAAGAGTCACAAACTGTATTTGTAAGCATGGGTTTATGGGCTTTCTCTTTCTTGTGCTTCTGACACTAACAATTTAGTTACAATCATTTGTAAGTTAGATAGACAATAAACATCTTATGCAAATTTAAAGATATTCACAATATCCTTTGTAACTTTGTCTACTAAAAAAAAATTCTCACGTAATCCTGTTCTTCTATCATTTTCTGCACAACTCAAGTAATACAAAGAAACCAGGAATCAATTACATAGTTAAAAAATCATGTGCTATTTGATTCTTGGCTCCACTATTTACAAAACTGAGTGACTTTGGGCAATTTACTTTACTTCTCTGTGCATCTGTAAAATCTTACCAGTTTTTAAAAATGTAAAGCACTTAGAACAATGTCTGGCACTTAATAAGTGCTGTAAGTGTTAGCTACTGCTATTATCATGCTTGTCATCAGGGCAAAGTTTAAGAAAGTAAAGCCATAGATAATCTCCAAGTCTTAGCTTGTCAAACCATCGTTTTTTTCTCATCAAACATTGGTCTGGTTCTTAAACAAAGATTTCTGAACGTGACTGGGAAAACATGATATCTTTATTTTTATTAACATCTAACAGCATATCCTTCAATTTCGAATGCATGAGAGTACTTCAAAAAGTTCATGGAGACATTATTAATGTCTTTCAATTCTATTTTTCTACAAACTTTCCCCACAAACTTCTTCTCATATTTTTCTTGAATTTTTACATGCAAGATAACAGTGGTATTAGCAGTGTCTATCACATTGTCATAATTGACATCACAGATATGTCCGTAGCATTCTACAGTTATTTCTGGATCTCAAAATGTTGTTTGCACTCATCACCACTTTAAAATTATGGTAGTTATTAAACCTACAGCTAGATCAGTTATTTAATATGCAAAGAAACACATATTTGTTATATCACAAATTCAGTTAATCATATTTCAATATAAATGTTTTCCTTTAAGTTCTATTATGTCATTTAAACATTATTATGAGTGGGGGGGGTCCCTAAGCTTCACCAGACTGTCACAGGGGTCTTGTATACTTGACTTTCCAATCAAGTACACAGATGGGTGGAGATGGACTTTATGTACTCTTTTTTATACTCTCCGATGAATGTACCAACATATGAAAAAATTACTGAAGAGTGACCAATTAAATGAAGAAAAGATATAATTATCTTTAGTCTCAGATTTTCTAAACTGCTATATTTTGAACTTTAAATTAAAAATATGAATTGGAATGCCAAAAAGCACAGATGATTAAGAAAATTAGACACCAATGAGCAACATGGTGTTTGTAATTTTGTTTTATGTGTCAGCTTTGGTAGGCTATAGTATCCAGTTATTTAATCAAACACTAATCTAAGTGTCGCTGTGAAGATATATTTTATATGTAGTGAAAATCTATAATCAGTAGACTTTAAGTTAAGGAGATTACTCTGCATCATGTGGCTGGGTCTCATCCCATTAGTTGAAAGGCCTTAAGGATTAAAAAAAATGAGGTTTCCCAGAGTAGAAGAAAATCTGCCCCAAGACTGGAACACCAACTCTTTCTCAGTTTCCAGCCTATGAATTTTGTACTTGTCAGACACACACACACACACACACATCCGATTGATTTTGTTGTTTCTCTAGAAACCCTGACTAATAACAGTGTTCATTCATACTCAAGCTACTTAATTTAATATAGAATAAAGGTAAAAAAAAGAAATGTATTTATTTTCTTCCTCCCCCTCTTTTTACTTTATGTTTTATAAGTTTTGTTTCTTGATAGTTAAGTACCTCCTAAAATTGTAGGTTTGAAGACATAACATAGAAATATGCTTTTACCTTATTTTGTTAATATCCACAAAATTAATATTTCCTATTTATTGGTATAGCTAATAGCAGCAATTGTGTTTAAATTATGGTAACATAACCTTTTGTGAGCCTAATGAGTTATTTGTGAAAGTTTGGTAGGAATAGGTTTCCCAAGAATGTCAAAGCTAAGAGTTATACAGGTCTTCCCAATTAAAAAGCAATAAAAACTAGAGCATCCCTTCAAAAATAAGATTTAATACATGTAAACTATTTCATTTGTTTTTAATCTTTTTTATAATTCTTTGAGTTTTCTTCCAAAGAATATTAATTCCTCTGAGAAGAAGTGCTTGGTTGTATTTGAAGTCCAGTTAAAATCTATTGGTACGTATAGTAATTTAAGATTTAAAAATAATTTGGGAAAATGTAAAAGATTTTAAGCATGTGGTTTCAAATGAACTTAGGTTTGAGTGGTTGTAATAAGTCATGGATAATTAGTTTATACTGATAAGGTGACTGAAATTATTAGATAATGACCAACTAGTAATTTAACACAATAATTTGCCAACCAGTAGCTAATATACTGACTCTAGTAAAAAGTTGGCTTTTGTGATGTAATATTCCCTCACTGAAGAATAAATAACAAATGTTTCTCACTTTGGAATTTAAAGAAAGGCATGCAATTCACTGACCCTTTCATACACCTTTCACACAATGGACGTTATGAGAGAATGAATATGCATTATAGGCCACAATTTGTGTAGCATATACTCTAAACTCCAGTCACAAAAGCTGCAACTGAATACCAACATACTTCCTGAAGGTTTTCTCATTAGTAGCCAATGCTCCATCCCTTCTAAATTTTCAACCATTCTGATTTTTACAAGAATGTACTTGTGTTTTTTATTTAAATCTCATTGGTTAGGAAGTAAACTAAATGTCTTGACCATTGTTCTCCAATAGTAATGTCTGAAAGAGCTGTAAGCCTCTGGGTTCTTTCTTTCTTTAAACAATATGCATCTTAATGAAGAGCCTGGAAGTCATTCTCTGGAGGCTGCTTCAGTCCTACCAGGCTTTCAGCCATAGGTTTCTGGTTAAGAAAAGAGTACACGTAGAAGAAAGCTCACAATGAGGAACTCTCTTCAAAGAATTATCTTCATTATTACAGTCCCTTTGTGTATCACAGAAGCACACAATTATTTATTTATTTATTTATTTTAAAGGAGGAACTGTTTCATTTAAAGCTTTATAATTACTAAGAGGAAAAAACTTGATGACAGTGAAGTTCCTTGGTACATTCATTCATTCATTTGGTTATTCATTTGGGCATTCAACTAATAAATACTGAGCACTTATCATAGGTCAAGCGTTGTGTCAGCCACCAGCTACGTAATAGTGGGAGAAGACAACATGACGTTTGCTCTTACAGAGCTTACCTTGTGGTGCAGTAGATAGCAATTAATAAAATAAATATGACAAGCCTAGAGAAGTACTCTGAGTAGATGTGGTGCAGTGCTGTAGAAGAACCTGATATAGCTTAAGGGTCAGAGAAAGTTTTTCCGAAGAGTTGATATTTGAGCTGAGATCTGAAGGATGCCTAGGAGTTAACTAGTTGAAGAGAGAGCCAAGCTGAGGAAAAGTGCCAGAAAGTGGATATTGCTTGTGTAGATTCCCTCTGGCTGGAGACAGCATGGTGTAGAAGGCAAAGTGCCAGAGGGAAGAGAGCAAGGTGCGGATCGTGTGAGATGAGGCTTGCTCAGCCACAGTCCAGACACCAGTCTTAATTCTGGGAGAAAAAGGGAGTTACAAAAGGACTTTGAGGAGGGGGTGGCATGATCCTAGGCCACAGATCTGTCTCTGTCTTGCCTGCTGGGGTTTCATTAAACCTGGTACCCAGTTCACAATGCCTAACACTTAACAGAATTGATAAATATTCTTAAAAGAAAGAAAGAAGGAAGGAGGAAGGAAGGAGTGAGGGAGGGAAGAAGGAAGGAAATCTGAGAGAGTGGGACATACTAGAGATATAAGATTTGGAGATATCTAAGTCAGATAAAGCCCCCATCTACTGCCGTGGCTCCTCAAACTTTTTCCAGAGCTTTCCAGGTGATCTCATTTTGGTTGTTGTTGCCATTTCTATGGATGGGGATAATAAATCCATGATAATTAAGCAGCTTGCATGAGATGATACAACCAGTTCTCACATCAGCCCTTTCTCTGGCTTATCAGCTTATGTGTGCTCATAACACACACACATATATATATCTATATGTTTCTCTCCCTCTCTCTTCCTCCCAGGAAGGTCTTGATTGTGGTTAAGATTCAAAGTAAGAGTCAAAATAATGGAACCATGCTTTGTATATTCTTAAAATTACTTCAAATATTACATTTATTCTTAATTAAAGTTGCAGTGAGACAATGTGCCCAAAAGATAGTAGAGATTTTATTTATGCATAAAATTGACTGCATAATTAAGTAGTTGATGCTTCATTTTCCATATGGCTTTCTGGACAGCTTGGCTTTGAACGTATAGGCAAGATTCCTGAGTTATTGTCACACATGGGGCTTACAGAAAATTGAAAAGCTGGTTCTGGTTGTAGTTCCTCCAGGCTAAGAGGAAAAGAATTATATTATTGATTCTCCCACTCGAACAAAGACAAAAAGACAGTCCCTCAAGATATACAGTCATATTCTTCCTCTCTTTCCCCCGTTGCTAATTTGGATTTCACAGAAGTGTAACTTGTCAACTTAGAGGCATTATCAGAGTAAAACAAAAGTATTCAAGAAGAAATTTTAACATTTGACTTAAAATAAATACCAGGTCCTATCTGAAATTAAGTTCAGTGCTAAGTTCGTGGGGGACGCGGCTGATTGATTTGTGTTGTTTTCTGTTTTACTTTTTCTTTTCTTTCTTTTCTTTTTTTTTTTAATTTAGGAGCCAATTACATCAAAGAAGCAGTTTCATTATCTTTGCTCACAAGTGAAGTTGGATTTCCCTCACTGTGCTTTTGCTCAAACTTCCAGGCTCCAGTCTGGGACCCCTCTCCCCTCTCTCTTCTCATATAACTCTGAGCTCTTCCCAGGTGTTCCCACCTCTTTCTCTTTTTTTTTTTTTTGTTAAAGATGACCAGTAAGGGTTGGGCCGGCCCGGTGGCACACTCTACAGTGCGCCACTTGGGAGCGTGGTGGCGCTCCCGCCGAGGGTTCGGATCCCACATACAGACCGGTTCCCGCTCACTGGCTGAGCGAGGTGTGGGAGCAACACCAAGGGTTGCAATCCCGTTGCCGGTCCCGGTCCGGTACGGGCGCGACACTGAGGGTTGTGATCCGTTGCCGGACACGAAAAAAGACAAAAAGGAAAAAAAAAAAAAGATTGACCAGTAAGGGGATCTTAACCCTTGACTTGGTGTTGTCAGCACCACAGTCTCCCAAATGAACTAACCAGCCATCCATATATAGGGATCCAAACCCATGGCCTTAGTGTTATCAGCACCACACTCTCCCAAGTGAGCCACGGGCCAGCCCTTCCCACCTCTTCTTATTCATGACTATTTTCCTGGGCTTCCCCACTCTCAAGATCAACTCTCTCAGCAGTGCTAACACTTCTTTTTCTTGATCTATCAATTCCCTTCTTTCCCAGCCCCACCCCCCAGTCCCCAGAAACCCCATGCTGACTCCAGAATTACACAGAAATGTTTTACTCTGAAAATCAATAAATAATTTGCACCAAATGTAGTATTTAAATGTAAGAGGGGAGAAGAATAGTGTTAATAATAAAAAAGGAGAGATATATTTTCATGTCTGATATACTTTCACCCCTCTCTCTTTTTGATCCCTGGCCATATAATCTATGACAGCATTTGACATTTATTTTAAGTGATTGCTTTGGGCGTGAGAAATATTTTACTGCTTTCTAAACTAAAGAGAACAGGGGTAAAAACAATTTGGAATTGACTGGTGGCAGCAAAGGAGCTGACAAAAGGAATATGTGGAGCCCCCAAGAGTTTAAATTGGTCAGAAATCCCATGCATCCTCATAATTCCAGCTTTCCTCTCAGCTCAAATCTGTGGCACCTCCTACCCCAGGGGTATAAGACCTGAAGAACTACAGAGCTGGATGGGAAGTAAATGGGGGAGACTGTTATTATACAGTTTTAGGGATAAGTTGGATAAAGCTTTATGAAATTCAACCATTGTCATTATTTTCATCAGAACATGTATGCTGAGCTTGGGTTAAACTTCAGTGCACTCAATCCAGGTTGCTTGAAATTGAATCCCCATTCTACCACTTATAAGATGCATGACCTTTGACAATTTATTTAATTTAAGTTTTCACATTAATAAAATAGACAATATTGCTGTCTACTTCACAAGACTATTGTAAAGACTGAATGAATTAGTTAATATAAAAAGCTGAAAACATTTTCTGGCACTACATACATCTATAACTACAAGTGTGCAATGGTAGTCTAGTTAGAAGAGAGTAATGGTTACCTATTTTTGCCATTATCATTCTAAAGATTCGATGCGATGATGTATGTGAAATTCTTAGCAAATTACTTGGCATAGAGCAGGTACTAAACAGTAGATAATGGTAGTTTTACCATTACCGATATTATTATGATTGCAGGTCCTCCTCCTCTTCCCATGGCACACCCATCAAGGTCTCTTGATTGACAGTCTCTGTTGCCGTTACAGAATCTCTCAAATGATTAGCCCAACAGGTGCTCACTGCTTTTGGTCAAAATTCAATCTTATTGCTACTGCTGTAGTCTAGTTTGTGAACCGTTATAGCTGCATAGGGTCTATTGATCCCATAGAATGTTAGGACTGTGGCAAAAACTGGCATTGCTGATCACTGGAAAATTTTTAATCCAGACTGTGCAAGTCAACACCTAAATAAGGTTATCTTGAACCTAAAGAAAGGGAAAATGACAGCCACAATTCCCATTTGACAGTGTTTCTAAAGAAATCTTGCTATAAAATGCAATCAACCCCTTCTTTGAGAAGGACCAGAGAGAAGTTTCCAAAATGACAACACAACTATTTGGAAACAGAAAAAAGGAATCAAATAACTGCTGTTATGTTTTAAACTTCTAAAATACCAAATTAGGTTTTGTTTTGTTTTGCTTTGCTTGCTTTACTGAAGTAAACATTTGTTTCGGTGGCCATTTTAGAATCTATTCTAGCACTGACTTGTCCCAGTGTGCCAATGTTTTTTTGCTTTGTGTTCTCTCTGGGTAAACATATAGGGAATGTGATTTTCCATATGTACTAAATTTTTGCATTACTTTGGGAATTTGATTAGTTTTAGATACGCAGAATCTATGGGTCAAGGTAAACCCAGATACTAACTTTCTAAGTGACACTGAGCTATTCCCTCTAGACATGCAATTTCTTTGTATTACGGATTTATCTCTCCTAAAGGAAAACCATGTTATGTTCCTCCTCATACTTTCTACATTATAAATGCAACATTTTAAAACTAATTATTAAACAGCTTATGTCTATTCTCTGCTTAGTGCTAGAGGAAGAAAAGACAGTAAGATTAATGGCACAGTGATGGGACAGAGCACAGAACCAAGGCCATCAAAACCAAAGATGTATACAGCTACCTATAATGTAGGCCAGACCACATAAATGCTAAATGATGCTTTAAAGTCTTCTGAAAAATAATGCCTTAATTAAACAGTATCACCCTACATCCAGAATATGAATGATGCTGTTATTACTTATTTCTACTGTCTTCCATCTATTTTATAGTTTTCTTTGATCCATTCTTTTCATTCTTCTTGTCTGAAAGTAATATTCTTGATATGTTTAATAAGGAGACCCCGCCTTTGTTCCTAGATGCCTTGGCTGCTGATCAACAAAAGCCATTGAAAGACTTAATCCTCTAAGCTTGGCACCACATCAGTCTGGAAGTAGTTTACATGCAGAGTCCTTTGCAGTAAATACTCATTAGAGGTTCTGTTGGCGCATTTGGTCACCCACATTTTGCAGTGGGTGGCCCACTTGGCATCCTTATTATTTTATTTTCCACCCCTGAAAATAATCCAGATGTAGTAACCTGACACTACTTTCTTCAGTAGTCTAAGTTCATTGTAATGGAATGTCCATTACTTGTGATGCTAGTTAACACATTCCGATAAGTAAGGGCCTCAGGCTGGTAAGGCTATAATAATTTTTTTGCTAATATGCCTTTTTCAGTGCAACCTGTTAAAATGCAACCTGATCTCTTCAAGGATAATTCATTAGTAGTTTCCTGTGCCTGTGCCTGAAACAGAGAAGTGTATCTCCCTTCCTCCGTCTCTTTCTCTCTCTCTCTCCTCCCATCTCCTCAACCCACCACATTTTTAAACAAATGAAAAAACCAATTCACAGAAGCAAATTTATCAAGGTTATTCACAAATTACGAAGCAAAACCCTTGCTTCTTCATTTATTATCTGGATAGATCTTTACTACCTAGCTTCTTGGTTAGTACTTGGATCAAAAAAGCAGAGAGGCTCTAGAATGTCATTATCTTTCTAGGTTTATCAATGAAAGTCTCGAAAAAAAAATTATCTACAGTTTCTTGACTATTAATTAGTACAAAATAAAATACTGTTAAATACTAGGAGAAAAAGGCATGTTTTATTTTTGAGGAGTTTGCATTCTCCTTATAAAGACAATATTAAAAAGTTGGCACTTTTGATGATTTTTACAATAAGAATCTGCAAAATGCTTGTAAAAATGTCCACCAGATAGAATACTTCTTAATATAAGAATTAAAATCATAATAAAAGTTTTTAGAACACTATCTGGCTTCTCCCCATAGGCACCAATATATGGGAAGCTATTGTATTCTTGTCACGGACTTAGTATCAGTTTTCAATAAGAAAACATTAAGCTTTTTATTAATTTTAGAATTTATAAAACTTTAAAATTATTTTGCTAATTTCCCTATGTATGACAAGGAATTGAGAGGGGAGGTGGTGTAGGAGGATGAGGGAATGTGACCATCTAATAGCTGTTGGTCATTATATTAGTATATTTGCATCCATTATCTCATTTAATACTCACAGCGGCCACACAAGGTAAATATTGCTTTGTCTGTTGTGCATAAAACTAAAATGTAGGCTAACAAAGGTTAAATAAGGAGCCGGAAATTGAAGGCAAGTTTATCTGACTCAAAACTCACATTCTTTCCATTTCCCTGAGTTCCAACCAGACTACTTAATATCATTTTACTCAAAGACAGGAAGAGTGTAGGAAGCATCCTGTCCTCTAGTGCAAAGTCATACTGTATCTTGGATTTTAACTACTGCTAATATTTAAAAACTGGGGGAGAGAAAACAGCAAGGTGTCCTCCTGTGTACCATAAACAGGCCAATCCATGGTAAATTGCCTACTCATGACTTATCCTACAAGGAGCTCCACATCACTGTTGGACAGTCTTGCTGACCGTAGCCAAAACCATAAGGGCTTGCACGTGTTTGGATCAGCTCTGCTAAGTGTGTAACACACATGCAGATGCAGTGCTCTTTCCAGCCTTACTACCGACTTACCCAAACTCGCTGTGCTTACGCACAGATGCAGTGTCTGTCTTTTCTCATATATCACAGCATCCAGGTGTTTGTTTGTTTGTTCGATCTTGACATTTAACCACATAAGACTTTTATAAATGGTCAAATCGATTCATAAGGGAATAATTCATAAAACTAGTTACTTCAAATAGTTTACCTCCATAAATCTTAAATTGCTCATCCACAAACCTACACATAAAATCCCATTTTGTTGTATGTATTATGGTTACTGCTACATCAGTCTGTATTACTAAAAGCTTCTCCCATATAGGATGCTATAAGAGCTCTTTAATAAAGTTTTGATTTTAACAAGACTATTGCTGTATAGCTAGACATGTTTATTTTGTTTCATTATGTTTTGTTTCATTACCAATGCGATTTGAAACAGCACATTCTGAGGCACTAATATTTTAATTTCAAATGAGGATATATGGTTGCATACTTGTGATATTTATACACCTATATATTTACACATATTATTATATACCTACAGATCTGTGTGTGTACATATATATGCATATGTCTATCCATATGTTATCAAAAATTAAATGTTTAGGCTCAAATGCCTTAAATTTAATTAAACTCCTTAGCATGTCTGATTATATATTAACTATCATATCTTGTGTATTATGTTTGCCTAAACACAAAGTGAAGATAATGAAGGACATAATTTCACTTTTATTCAGCACAACAATAGGTATCTCATCCCAGAAGTATAACAAGTAATAATTCTGGAAGGATTTTGTTTGTTTGTTTGGTTTAGACACAAGTAATACAACTTTTCTATTCTGGATGATTTACTATGATTAAATAAGATAATGCATGCTGAATTTTTTGTAAACTAGAGTTTATAGAACATCATTCGTTTATCATCAACAAACTCATTAAACAGGTTCTATATGTAAAGAAAAATAAATGTACTGTGGTATCATTGCTATTTTCAGTAATGCTACCAAATATAACTAGGTGCTATATGCCATATACAGAGGCACTTGGAAAATGCAAAGACATATAAGGAGTGGTCTAAGCCATCACAAGATTTATTATTGAATAATACTACATGAGAGCTCTACCAGTTGTTTTTTTTTTTTTTTTTTTAACTCACACACATTGTGTTATTTTATCCTTATAAGAACAATATGAAGTAAGCATTATTAGGTGAAATGAGCAAGGATTAATACGATAAGAGCTCCAACTTTTGAGCACGCTGCCCACATGTATAAGCAACTGGGTGAAAAGAATTTGCTCATTATTTTGCCTGTGCAGCACATAATAGAGTCCTTTAAAAATTATTTAAAGTGTTCATTGATTCTGCTATTTAATTATCAAAGGACATCCTGTGTGGGAAAAACAGGTGGACCCAGAGTAAAGCAAAATTGTGCCCTAGGAATACTTAAAGGAGTGGTTTAAATGGAAGGGGAAAAAAAGAATAAGCAACAAAAACATTCTGATTTCATATTGACACATTATGCAAATAAGTATTTCTTGCCTTTAACTGGGAAAATAAAAATTTTTATTACAAAACATTACATTATATCCATTCTTCAGTCTAAAGTCTTAAAAAAACAGCGACACAAATAAAAACATTCCCCCATCTTATTTAAAGCCTGTGTTCTTATTCAAATTCCTTTGGAAGCTCTTATGAGTATATGATCTAAGTACAAATAAGAATCTCTCCCCTAGCATTCAAAATGTGTTAGTTACCATGTACTTGAATCTCCACCTTTTTTAACTATAATGCCAACCTGGTCTTTCTATAACTCCCTAAAAGAGAAGAGCCTCTTCTCTCTCGATGCATAGACGTTCTTATGGCGACCATCTTCTTCTTTACTGCTCTTTGCCTCCTCTGTGGTCTTTGACTATTTGAAATCCTACCTACCTTTTAAGTTAAATGCAAAGCCCATCTTTCTGATGTTGCTTGAGGATGCTTTCTACAACCATTCCAGAGAGAAGGGATTTTCCCTCTTCACTGAACCATTTCTGTTTTACCTTTATTTACCATTCATCCTTGACATTAATTGAATATATTTATGACATATTTATGTTTATTGAATATATTTATGTGTTATGTATAATCTTATCTCTCCAGCTAAATTATAAATTATTGAAAATCAGAAATTATGCAATTTTGAGGGTGAGTTTATGGCAGCAATTACAACAATGCCTTAAATGTTGAAGTACTCATTAAATATTGGGTGAATCAATAAAATATTGTCAGTGAATTCAACAGTACTATCACTCTAATGACATGTTTTGTAATTCTAATATTATAATTCACGCAACTAATTTTCCAAGATTTGCAGTATTTCAATGTATGACAATGATAAAACCTTATGAAGTGACACTTATTCTAATCTGAGATTATTTCATTTATTTACTTGTTTACTTTCTTCCTCCTTCAGTAGACTAGAACCTCCATAAAAGCAAAACCTGTCTACTTTATTCAACATTTTGTTCTCAAGTATTTAATAAATATTTGTAGAAGGAAGGAAAGAAGGAAAGAGAGGAGGAGGGGGAAGAGAGAAAAGATGGGAAGGAGGGAGGGAGGGAAAGAAGGAATGTACAAAATTTGTTTGCATGAGTTAGTGCTCTCATCACCACTTTTGCCAACTAGAAAGTCATTTGTGCCTTATTCCATAGTTTCTGGTGTTCCTAATACAGCAGAACAGAAATAAATTCAGATAAATTGGGACTGCTGATACTGGATACATTGTAAAACAAAGAGAGAACTGAAAATATTTTATCTATTTCAATCTTTCTTTTGTTAATTAACTAACATAACAATCATGAAAGTACATAACCTGACCAGCGAAGCGCTGATTTAGGTGTTTTGTAAATGTATCAGAAAATATTAATTCATGCCTTCCATATACATATTAAGCACAAAACCTCATAGCACAAAGGTCCTGAAACCTAAGTTTATAGAATGAAAAAAGCAGCCGCAGTGAAGATTACTGCAGGTTATATAAAGCAGTGGTGAGAGAGAGAGAGAAATTTCAAGAAAAGAAGAAAGAAAAGAAAGGGCATCATTTTAGGGTAATTTAAAAACTCATTACAGGAACTACAGTCTTTTTTCCCCAATAAAGGTGTGGCAATTGGATAGTCATGAGCCAAAAAAAAAAAAAAGAAAGAAAGAAGGAAAGAAACTTGGATGAACTTAAACATAAACATAAAACTATAAACCTTTAGAAAAAAATAGAAAGAAAATTTTGGATCTGAGTTTTGGCAAAGAATTCTTAGACTTGACACTCAAAGCACAATCCCCCAAAAATGAAAAAATGATAAACTGGATTTCATCAAAAGTAAAAACTTTTGCTTTGTGAAAGATCTTGTTTAAAAGATGAAGAGACAAGTGACAGAGTGGGAGAAAATGTTTGCAAACTGTATCTCTCACAAACGTCTGGTATCTAGAATATATAAAGAACTCTCAAAACTCAACAGTAAAAAGGCAAACGTTCGATTAGAAAGTAGGCAGAAGACATAAAGAAACATGTCACCTCGGAAGGTTTACAGATGGTAAAATGCACCTGAAAGATGATCAACATCATTAGTTATTAGGGAAATGCAAATTAAAACTACAATGAGATATTAGTACATACCTATTAGAATGGCTAAATTAAAAAATAAAAATCACAGGCAACACCAAATGCTCGTGAGGATGCAGAGAAGCTGGATCAGTCGCACACTGCTGCTGGGAATGTAAAGCGGCATGGCCACTTGGGCAGTCTGGCAATTTCTTTAAAAACTAAAAATGATACGCAGCATTTACACTTACAGGCTTTTATTCCAGAGAAATGAAGACTTATGTTTACACAGAAACCTATGCACAAATGTTTGTAGCAGGTTTATTCTTTTATTATTATTATTGTGGTAAAATATACATAGCATTTACCATTTTAACCTTTTTTAAGTGTACAATGCTGTGGCATTAAGTACATTCAGAATGTTGTGCAACCGTTATCACTCTCCATTTCTAGAACTTTTTCATCATCCCAAACAGTAACTCCTTATACATCAAATAATTTCTCAGTTCCCTCTCCCGCAGCCCCTGCTAACATCTATTCTACTTTCTAGCTCTATGAATCTGCCTATTCTAGGTACTTCATATGAGTGGAATCTTATAATATGTGTCCTTAGGTCTGGTTTATTTCACTTAGCATAATGTTTTCAAGGTTCATCCATGTTGTAGCATGTATCAGAATTCCATTCCTTTATAAGGCTGAAAAATATTCTATTGTATGCATAAACCACATTTTGTTTATCCATTCATCTGTCAAGGGACACTCGGGTTGTTTTCACCTTTTGGCTAGTGTAATAATTCTAGTATGAACATTGGTGTTCGAGTGTCTGTAGCAGCTTTATTCTTAGTAGCCAAAAACTGAAACAGACCCTGATGTCCTTCAGTAAGTTTATGGTTAAACAAACATATATGCATATCATGGAATCCTACCTAGTAATAAAAAAGAACAAACTATTGATACATCCAACAGCCTTAATCTCTTGAGAAACGCTGCATGAGAAATGCTAATCCTAAAAGATAAAATACCGTCTGGTTTAATTTATACAACGTTCTTGAAATGAGAGAATTAGAGTGGGAGAAAAGTGAATGTGACTGTAAAAGGAAATATCCTTGTGGTGATGGAAATGTTCAGTCTCTTAACGTCAATATCCTAGTTGTATTGTTGGCCTATAGTTTTTAAAGATGTTACCACTGGGGGGATCTAGGCAAAGGGTACATCAGATCTCTCTATATTATTTGTTACAACTGCATGTGAACGTACTAAATGTTAACTAAAAGAAAGGGAGAAAGAGAAAGAAAGAAAAGAAAAGAAGGAAGGGAGAGGAAAGGAGGGAAGACAGGAAGGAAGGAAGGGGAAGGAGAAAGAAAGGGAGGGAGGAAGGAAGAGAGCGAGGGATTGATGAGTGAATTTCACCAGGAAACCATTCAGGTACCAGCCAGCCAAGCCTCCTCCACATCGCCCCCTAACGGTGACCCAGAAGCACTGCGTGAATACTGAGATATTTCCAGAAGCAAAAGGATAGTGACTCGGATTCATTTGAATACCTACGGTGTATGGCACATTTTTTTTTTTTCCTTCTTTTTACAGAATTCCCTGAAAAGCTTTGGTAGCACTATATCTTGACCCTAAACGGATCATCAGTGCACTAGGAATTTCTCTTACTTGAGACATGTTGTGGAAACAAAGGGCATATACTCAGGTTCCTCTTCATATTGTACACATATTTTGCCTTTTACTAAAGATTTCTGAGGAGGGGAATAACTTTAAGTCCTACTTTAATTCTATGAGGCCATGCTTTGATACAGCTAATTGATTAGTTTTAATGTTGTGAAGTGAAAGCAGAAGTTAAAAAAAATTACAGAGTTAGTGCATTAGTGCCTTTTAAGTTCCTGGTGTCGGGCCAGCCCACTGGTGCACTCGGTAGAGTGGGGCGCTTGGGAGTGCGGCGGCGCTCCCGCCGAGGGTTCGGATCCCATATAGAGACCGGTCCGCTCACTGGTTGAGCGCGGTGCAGGCGTGACACTGAGGGTTGTGATCCCGTTGCCGGTCATGAAAAAAAAAGACAAAAAAAGGAAATAAATAAATAAATAAGTTCCTGGTGTCATCGTGCAGTCCATAAGCAATTTCAGACCACGTGCTAAATAGAGTCTCTCTTAATGTTCTCTAAAAAGTTATAAATTGCAATCTATATTGGCAATCTTAGTGCGAAATAGCAGTTTACCACAAATATTTATTCCTCTATAAACTTAAAATTCAAGGAAGTGTTCTAGATTTTCTATTTACACATAACTGGAGTAACTTATACACACACACACACACACGCACCCCATCATCAGTGAACTCATGTCAGAAGAGTCTACAGTCTTCCTAATTTGAAGCAGCTGGTACATTCTAAATATGGAGAGCCCAGGCTTCTAAAACCATCATTAAGAATCAGAATTCTTGATTTATTATTCTTTCATTATTACTCTCTCTGTAGGGGGATTTATATCACATAACTGTTAGCTCTCCCCCTATTGTTCCCAGACTGTCATGCATAAAATGTCAACAAGGATATATTTCATTCATACTCTAAAATTAAATTCTTTATCCCACAATTAGCCATAATCATGACCACATACGACTATGATTTACCATAACTAAAATAGATGGCGTGGGATTTATTGTTGGCTTATGTTTGAAATAGCAAAGGCAGATTTTTCAATTAAATAATTGCATGCTAACTATTTGGGAAATAATTACTACTTATTTTTCTTTACATATATCTCTACCTAGTTACATAGAAAATTGATAAAATGCCCTGTTAGTAAACCTTTAAATAAAATCTAAGGGACTACTACAAATATATATATTTGTATATATATATATTGTGTATGTGTGTATATAAATGGGTATATTCACACTTAAATGTGTGTGTATATAAAATATACTCTTTGAGAACATAATCATTCTTAGTAAAGACGAATAAACTCAATGGCAAGCTCTAATGATAATTTTTTAAATTATCTTTATTGATAACTTGTATGTACTGTCACTGTGTGTGTCTATGTCAATTATCTTATTTGAACAGCATAATGACTCTGTAAGTCAGGAATCTAAAACACTTCCATTTCTTTTGCTTGTCCAACTCCCATGTCCCTTTCCTTGGTAACACCACCCTGATGTTTTATTTGAGAATTTGGCCTCCAGCATTGACTGCAGTTTGATGGGACTGTCAGTCAGGGCACCCTGACTTCTCCTGCCCTTCCCTGGCCATAGAGAAGGATGCAGGACCCCAAGTGGCCACTTAGACTCTTTCTGGGGAATTTGCTTCTTGAGTAGAGAGGCATGAGGATGTAATTTGATTAGCTCTTTAATTCTGGTTGTGGTAGCCTAATAATGCCCATAAGTCCTTGTTCTCTATAACCCTGGAGTTCCATGGGCTCATACCCTTCTGAGACCCAGTTCAGTCTTTCATTTGGTTCCTTTGGCTATCTCATATCCTTGCAATAAATTGCTTTAAAAAAAAAATTTTTCCTCGTCTTGCAGATGAGGAGACTGAGGTGTAGAGAGGTGAAGGAAACAGCCCACAATCACATGGCACTTAGTTAACGTAGCTGAACTCAGGTCAAGCTGATCCCAAGTTCTGCATTTAAACCCTGAGTAACTTTGCCTCCATTTTCAGCTTCAGAAGAATTCAGATGAGAGAATATCAAGGAGGTCACACAGTAATATTAAATTAGACCAAAAATACACATATAAAAGGGATATAGGAGGAAGTATCGCTTGCTTTTTTACATTTAATCAGGCAGTATTTATTATGCACCCAAAGGATTCTTTGCACTAAATAAGAGTACAAAACCATGACCAATTTTACAGTGATCCTGGAGGTTCCTGTAAATCTCCTTTAATGTTTAATGTCACACAGATGTGCACAATTCCAGAATTAGCATGGGTTCAAGTACAGGGCCTACCTACATTTAAAAAAATATTTTTACTGCACACCCATTTAGCAAGGGAGGATATGTGATGTCCAGTGCAACGAGTGCTAACATGTGTATAAATATCATTTTAAAACTCCCATGAAGAACTACACTGTAAATCAGAGTCAAATACAAGAGGATCAAATTACGTCTAGATTGAAAGTAAGAACAGGAGGCAGCACTGTGAAGTCCTCAACGCTGAGGTCAAGAATTTTCATCCCTTTTGTGACTTTGGTTTAGTTAACATCTTTGAGCCTCTGTTTTTGTTCTTTCCCAGTGTCCTAAAGGGGAAGCTAGACTGTCTTATGCTCCACGTAGCACTGGGATTAAGGGCCAAGAGCAGGGTGGGGTAAGACTGCAGCTGGGTTTGGGGCCAGACTCGGCTGAATACAGGATGCCCAAACTGGCCTGTTGGATTCTTTCTATCCTCTGGCACTCCCTTCCTGCAAGTGACCTGAGAAGCCACACCTGGAAGCAACTTTTCATAGAAGTACTATAGCTCTGGACTTTTCTAGGTCTGTTTCAAAGTGGTTTACCCCTGGGGCCAAGGAAGAAGCTAAATGTTGTCTGAGGCACTGGTGTGGAAGGGAGAAGGTGCACTAGAGACCACCTACATTTTGAATGGAAAGTTTAAAAATCAATATCTAGTAAAATCAACAACTTTCCCCCCAAAATTTTGTTTAAAATGCCTTGGAGTAAGAAATATTGTATTGTGTGCCAGAAGCATCCTGGACTATAATGTCAAGCAAACATAGTCTTGATTTCCAATAATCCTTAGAGACAGGAATGTTTTGAGACAATCACCTTTTACAGACCAGGAAACTGAGGCACGGAGAAATTACTTGCTCAAGTACATAGCTGGTAAACATTGAGGCCAAAATCAAGTATGTACTTGCTTGTACTTGAGTATGTACAAATCAAGTATGTACTTACCAGCTATGTACTTGAGCAAGTAATTTCTCCGTGCCTCAGTTTCCTGGTCTATAAAAGGTGATTATCTCAAAACATTCCTGTCTCTAAGGATTACTGGGAGAGTTGAATTGAATAACCTATCCCAAAATTGTCTGGTATATGATAGCTACTTAACAATATTAATATTTCCTTCCATTCAGGAAACATTTTTGAGAATTATTCCCCTAGAGCACACTGTAAAACTTCTATCAATTGTTTAAGAAACACCATTAGAAGTCAAATATTTCCCCTAATAGTGCCTTAATAGATCCCGCCCAAAATAAGTCTGTTTCTTTTCTCTTTAAAAATAGAGTGGTAATTTAGCTTACAAGGCATAAAATGAATTAGTTGCAGGAGATTGTTTTGTTTTATGGTGGTGTCAGGGTCCCAGAAGGCAGCTGATGCCATATTCAAGCTGTGTATTTAAGTGTAATAAAGGAGATACTTATTGTAGTCTGGGAAAGGTTTAGAGTGGGACTATTTGATAACGGAATCCACATAGTAATTTAAAATTTTCTAGCAAACACTTTTTAAAAGTTAAAAGAAACAGGTAAAGTTAATCTTAATAATATATTTAGTTTAACCTGACATATCCAAAATATTATTTTAATAGGAAATGAATATAAAAAAGTTTTTAGTAAGGTATTTTCCATTTTTTTCATATTAAGTCTTTAAAATCAACTATATTTTACATTTATAGCAATCTCTATTCACATAATGAATCTGCAAGTAAAATGTAGTTCTACCAAACAAGAGAGCTGTGTTTAATGGAAAAAATATTTCACACTATTTTTATTTTTAATTTTAATTAATTTTAACTAAATAAAATGCAAAGTTCAATTCCTCAGTCACACCATTATGAAAGTCATACCCTCCAGTGGTCAATAGCCATATGTAGCTAGTGGCTGCTATGTTGAATGGTTCAAGTTGAGAGAAACAAAAGAGATAGTGCAGTAATCTGAAGTGAGCAAGGCAGGGTACCATTATCTCCTTTAAGCTTGAAGCAGTAAAGGGAAAGAGTAGTTATAGAAACCTAAAGGGTGTTAGCTGTATGGAAAGAGCCCCCTCCACACTATCTCAGATGAGATCCACAGCCAACCTAGACGGCCAAGTACACAGGGAACCAAAGGAATAAATACCTGGAACCATACTCCTCTAGTGGCATGCTGGTAATCTGACTTTCCAAAAATGAAAATCCTTTTTTGCAGAATTTGGTCATTTCCATGGTGTAAATTCTCCCACCATGGCTAATTATAAGCTAGTAACATGATGTCATTGACAGTGGACTTGGGGAAAGATGTGCAGAATTAGCTTTCTCCAAAACACCACTGCATCTTCTCCTAGCATCCAATCTCCTGCTAGTGTCTCCTGTGGGCCAAACTCAGGTAGTAACCAGTGGCAAGAGAGCCCCTGATGCATTGCCTATAGTTCAGCCTCCTAGAGCCCTGAACACAAGAGAGAGGGATCAGAAAAGGCAAGTGGTACATCTACTAAACGCTCAAAGTAAGGAAGAACTGCCCGTCTTTTTCTCTTTGCCTTTTGCACATATAGAAGAAAATGACAGCCATAAGGAAGCTGAAATCTAGAGCATAGACTTTGAAGGCAGGATGCCAAATAGAGCAGCAGTTATCAGATTATCTCTTAGATAAAATTTTTTTGTTCTGTGAATATAAAATTTGTGTAAAGGAAGAATGCCTTTGCAATATACTCATAGATCTTTCATGAAAATAATTCTAGCAGACAATTATTGAAACATGTTTTTTACATGAAACAATGAGTTTTTATATCAATACTATAATTATTCAGTATATTGACAAAATTGATATACTGCATAAATAAAATTTTGCTTCAGTTAATTATTTCAACCTCCATTTCAGGAATCACCCAGGTTTGTACACCTGCATTCTTCTACAGCTGTATTCTCCTTTATCCCTGCTAATACTTCAAATTCTTACTTTCAGTTCCATGTCACTGCACTATGAATTCAGGTCTTCATCAGGTTTCACTCCATGCTCTTGCCTGCTGTGTGGCCCTCTGCCGTCTCTCTTTCTGTCCAGATTACCCCACATAGCACCACTAGGTGATTCTTCCTAAAACACTTTTTATGTTATCCCACTACTCAAGAACTTTCAGCCACTCTCTTCTGATTATCAAAACAAGTCCAAATTCTTCACCTGGCCTTTCAAGAACTCCATAACATGAATTTAAACTACGTTCTAAAGACTCATATGAGCGCTTTCATGCAGCCAGATCAAGTTATTGCTACCTCCACAACAGAGGCCCAATTTGCCACAGTGCTTTTTTTCATGATTTTTGCCTTTTTGCCCAGCCTCCAACAGACACGCACACATATGGAGTCACATGCACACACGTATACACACCAGAATACCACTTTTCCTTATCTGTATTTTTCCAAATCCCGCCCCCATCATTGAGGTTCGAACTCAATCTTTTTGAAGCCTTCATAGCCATCTGGCCTACATCATCAGCTCCTTACTCAGGATTCTGCTGACAGTTGATTCCCTGATTCACCTTGCCACTTGGATCCTCACTCCAGTTGTTCCCAGGCCCTCTCTTGCATCATTGCTTTTTGCCTCCATCCTGACATTAAGCTCTAAGAGTGGTACCATGAATCCAGAAATGTGGTTATATTTTGAATGAAAGACACTTGCTGAACCTCAGAGTTTGAGATATGAAGCAGGCTAGGAAAGACCAACAATTTTAACAGGTAAATATAACAAGATTATCTCTGCTTGAACAGAGTTATCCTATCATTAGCAGTTACAAATATGGTCCTACTCTACCCTAAGACCTGGAATTACCATATTATTAGGTGAAAGAGTTACATAAAATATAGTAGAAATGCTAGAAGTTGGTTTATTAAGTGTCAGTCTGTGGCTAAGTGCCAAACTTTTTCTGTACTTGCTTCTGCATTGGCCAAAAAATTTCTGATTGACACGTGGAACGCAGCTTTGCTCACCTGAGCCCAGTGTCTCTAATGTGATCTCTAGAATTGCTACAGTAACACCCCTCCATGCCTTCTGTCCTCCCCCTCCTGACCATTGAAGGTTTGCTCTGGAATCAAGTTATTTTTGAAGATCTGGAGCAGCAATTCTCAATTTGTGTTCTGTGAGATGGTACTAGGTGTACTGAAGATAGAAGGGTACTTCAAAAAGTTATGGGTTCAATTAAGTAGCATGGAGTAATGGCTCAGAGCACAGCCTCTGGAATCTTACTTAAATCTTGGTTTTTCCATTGGTGACCATACACATATATCCTTGGACAAATGTTTAAAGGAGCTATGCCTGTAAACCTATAAAATTTGAATAATATGTATCACTCTGGGTTGTTGTCAGGAATACAAGAGATAATGTATGGGAAGTATATGACCCCATGCCCAGTTCATGGTAATATGCTCAATAAATGCAAGTTACCTAATTATACCGGCAATAGATTTATTTCTCTAGTTTATTTAAACTGTGAAATACCAGCTAACTTTTCCATAGAGTCATTGCAACAGTTTCCATGAAGACCAATTTGCCTCACAACTAATAGATATTTACTAAAAATCTTGGCCACTTGGATTGCTGACTCAATGGATTGCTGGGTTATGCCTACTGGGGCCTAATGGGGAATTGAAGGGAGAAGCCACACCAGCTCTGGGTGACCACTGCTCTTGGCCAAAACAGGCAAAGTAGATCTCACAAGACCAAAAAGTAATCCCTGAAGCAACTTTGGTATTCTGTTATTTTTTAAAACCTTAAAAAAATTTCTAATATAATGCATAGACAGTTTTAGTATCCAGTTAAAATAAAGTCTTCCCAAGTTCATTGTTTTGATTATGAGCATTGTGAATAATACTGAAGTTATTCACAATCCAGTGGTCAGAAGCTGTGGGAAAAATTTTAATTTTACATGTTTCACGCAACACTGCTAATGTTATCTATCCTGTTTAGGCAGGGAGAAAACTGGCAGGAGTTGTGAGATGGGGAATTTGTGTGAGTTAATGGAAATGTTGTGGCTGACCAGCAAAAGAACTTCCCCAGACAAAATCAAAACAAAGATATTAACTTGGGGTGGGGGAGAAGCCTGCAGCATAATATTATCACACATTGTAACCTTATCTAGTGGTTGAAGCAATTTGGTCTGAAGAACTTAAAGAGCATTTTGTGGTTTGTGTAAACTCCCAGCAGTTACTGTATTTAGCATCCTCTTCACTGTAAAGTTCACATACCATCCTTTCCTTTCACCAAGTAAGGCCAATTAGATTTATCTCTGTGTTGTCACCAGCCTGTCCACGATCTCTTGAAGACAAAAGCCAGCTTTCAGAGCTTACATGCGATGCCCATGCATTGCTGACTATTTCTAAAGACCAAAATGGCCACAACATACCTAAAGCCTTGCTCACATTCAATTGAAGTAATTTTTGAGAGTCACTTATACAATTTTGCTCTAGGATTTAGACATATTTATCCCCTTTTTTTTTTTCCCAGAAAGAAGTGTTTCAAAACAATCACACACATATACACACATACACACACAAATGATCCTCAGGACAAGTTCACAATTAAAGTATATAATAATTCTGAAAATAATTCTGATTTAAATAATTCAAAGGGTGGGTTATACTGAATAAATCTGCTATTAAAGGAAAAATTAATTAGGAGAATAATGACAAATTCTTTTTTTCTATTTTATAATTTAATACCATGACTTTGTTTATATAAACAAGAGGGTAACCAGGAAGAACAAAAAGACCTTGCTAAGGAACGCACCAATTAACACTTTCATGGCTATTGCTGGCCCCTGGTGCTTACCTTTGCAGTCCCGAGGCTTCTTCATGGAATGTCCTACTCACCTGACACTAGAGGCTCAAGGGCTCCTGTTTGACCAGCTCACAGGCTACATGCAGTTAACTGCTCAGACGGTTTTAGGGAGATGGTAGGACTCTTTCCTCACTCATTTTTCTAGTAAAATAAGCTGTTATTCTGCCACAGAAAATTTCTCAAGACTGGCATATTATTTCATAAAAAAATGGTTTCATGGGTTATAGATAATAAGAGTAACAGTATTAATTATATATACTCATAATACTAGAACTATTACCTAAAATATTAATTTGCTATAATCCAATTTATTTCCTTTTTTGTTTCTGGTATTTAATAATATTAAATTTGTTATATTAAGATTAGTAATATTCCTAATGTCATTATCTAAGGCAACTTCTTTGAGAATTGGAGTCAGTAGTTAAAATGTATAGGATTTTTGTTAATCCTTTTATTTCTTTTGAGCTATAGGCATTATTAGGAATATGTTGATTAAAGCACTAAAATTCTTTTTTTTTTGTTTGTTTGTTTGTTTGTTTGTTTTTTGTCTTTTTCCGTGTCCGGCAACTGATCGCAACCCTCAGTGTCGCCCCCGTACCGGACCGGGACCGGCAACGGGATCGCAGCCCTTGGTGTTGCTCCTGCGCCTCGCTCAGCCAGTGAGCGGGAACTGGTCTGTATGTGGGATCCGAACCCTCGGCGGGAGCGCCGCCACTCTTCCCAAGTGGCGCACTATAGCAGTGCGCCACCGGGCCGGCCCCTAAAGCACTAAAATTCTTTTTCTACTTAAACTACTTTATATAAGAATTTGTAAGTTAAAATTAAAACTTAATCTCAGAAATTTCACCAATTTTCCGCTTGTTGTCATTCTTTATTTTTTTCATTTTCAGATTAGATAAAAATTTCAATGGATGTTCTTTGTTTGTTATGAAATAATATACACAGAAGGATTTATTTTGCTCTTGCTTACTAACTTCTTGCTGAATAAATTTTTTAAAAATAAATTCGCCAATATAAATTTACATAATCTTACATAATGTAAGAGGGAAAAAAAATCATTCTCATGTATAGAATGAGGTTATTGAAAACTCTCTATGAACCTTTAAGTACCCTTTCTTCATGAGGAGTCCCCCCAAAATTATATTTTTCCTTACTCAGCCATGTGAATATCAGTCCCAAACTCTTAATTCTGTGATATTGAGAGATCTCAAAGGGGAAAAATAGTCCTGAATAATTAAAAACTTTGGAAGTCTTTTACTTGAAGAAATTAAAGAGAATGTGTACTGACAGTATATATTTGTCATTCTGGATTTTCAGAGTCACACAATCTCTTAAATGATAATAGCATTCAGCTACAAAGCTGTCTATACCTACAATGATTTGCAAATCTGATTTTAAAATTAGTACACAATTCGATTTATGGAAGACAGAATAGGCAACTCAAAGAAAAAAAGCACAAACTTAGAAATTTCTTGTTTTAAGCATTCCAATCAGGATTCCATTCTATTTCCAGGAAGGATAACTGAACACCTCTCATAGACAGCAGATTGTAAGGTTAATATGCTACCAAGAAAGGTTTTTGAATGAAGGTCTTTTGAGCCTAGAGTTCTAAGGTAAACTCTATGAAATCACTTTGATTTTGAAGTTGACAGGTCTTGGAGGCCACAACTACCCTCATAGCCTGACATCAAAGAAAGGATAATGCTTGGTGATTAACCTCACACGCAAAATTACAAGGTCATGGGATGGAGACAGGTTTTCACAGTTCCCATGGTGACATGTTTTGCTAATCTAAAAACAAGCAGGTCGAGGAAAAACTGCTGCCCAAGATTGGCTCTCTCCTTTCTAAGGCAATTGTGACAAAAATACACCCAATAGGTTTGTTTCCTGCTTCTCTGAAAAATGTCTGACACCTACTTTAGTCTTTCTCTGTAGGCAAGGTTAACTCTGAAAACCTAATTTTAATTTGACAAAAAATAATTATATTCTATACTAAAAATAAATCATTGACATGAAAGGAAGCTTAGAAATTTTCACCAACTATCACATACTTAGTATTCCCTACAAATTGGCACAATTCTATAACTCAAAACAGCCCAATTACTTTTATAAAATTAGTGATGTTCAGAGTGTTTTATCACAAGCAAAACTCAAATTTGAATCTCTGTGATGCCCACTCATCATCCCACCTCTTCTTCCAGATTCAAAGAATAACTATTCCCATCATTCTAGCAAAGCAATGTAGGAGCTCTTTTCGTATCCTCAGTATGCAGTACAGGGCCTGACATGTAGTAGGCCCTCAATAAATGTTTATTAAATGAATAAGTAAATAATTACTCCATATCAACACTTAAAATTTTGCTAGACATTCTTTCCTGTAAAAACTTTCAATTATGTTATTTGCTTATCATGTGAAATGTTTTTCAGATTTTTTACCAGCCAAGTGTTGTGTGTGTTTGTGGAATATGTAAATAATACTTATGCATGTGATGCAGTATGCAAATAGATTCAATTTCTCCCAAAATCTAGGGAATCACCAAGAGTGTCAACAAGATTATTTTGGGCCAATCAACTATTCAAGTACCCATGGCATATATTTCTCAATTTCTGTAAAGTCCAACTCTTTTTCAGCATGCCAACTGAAAAACTTCCTTGCAATTTCATCCAAAAAAAGTTGATGGGGGACAGAAACATATTAAAACCAAAACACTTATGATAAAGGTCCTGGTAACTTAAATATTGAATTCTCTTCTCAACAATGTCCAAGACTTCAGGTGTACTGAAATAAATATTCAGGTCTGCAATTATGCATGTATGTGTAATCAGTTACTCAGAAACTTTTTAATGGGCTTACGCTTGCCCTTCTCATTTTAAGTAGTTTCTTCCTTTTCTCTTTTGTGGTCTACCAAATAGCAACTGACTAAATATACCTATTTAGTGAAAAAGGATTCCATTAGAGTGTAATCTTACCCAACTATTGTTTTCTTCTGGAGGGAATAATGGAGAACATGTGCTGATGCTTAACATCAAGCTCCTGTTTCTAGAATTACAGTCTTAAAGCTGTCAGAACTGTTCAAGAACAAGGATGATCAGCTCTCATTTGGCATATGAAACACCCTTTTTGTGAACATGTAAGGAGGTGAGGCAGGTGAATTGTAAATAACTAGCATGGAGAGCTTGAAATATCCAAGCAAAAGGACTTTTTCTTTTCTTCTCAGTTGTCAAGACATCCTGTTTTTCCAAAAATAAATGAATCATATTTTTCTAATCTATTTTGAATGTGCTGGGTTTTTCTGGCCCATTCTGTTTCAATCTTAAAATGTGGTAGCCCTCAATCTGGCTCCCAAACAAGTTATTTTGCTTAAATTTCTTCTGAAAGAGGAGTATATAACATGTATTCATAATTCTATGTCAAATTATTGTAATACTTTGGATACTCAAGGCCATAAAGGTATATTTACATACCTTCGTTTACTCCAATAAGGATAACCAGTCAAAAATATTCCTTCCAAGACCATCTCTGAAATGGATGCCAACAAGAAATTTAAAATAATCTCATTTAATTCAGTAACTCTAGTTCAAAAATAATAATGATTTGAAAACATAATAATTTTAAGTGAAAATCTTCAGTGGATTCTCATGTAATGGGAATAATATATCTATAAAGTATCAATAATATTTTCCAAAATGTATATTTAAGAAATGTGTTGCCAGATATTCTTAAGATGAGCCATATCCAAATAGCTATACCTATTTGGAAAAATTGCTCCAGGTTCTATTTAAAAGAAAAATCAGTTTATTTATGCTAATTACAGAAAACATAAATACTATTATCTATCGAGGACCATAGTAGAAAGCTTACATTGGAGGCAATAAAATCCCAAGTAATTTTATATAATCTCATAAATTGACCATTCTATAATTATGTGATTTTTATAACTGATAAGAATAGGTTCCCAATACGATGTGAAAATTTTTCAGAGTAACAACTGAGGCATTAAAAATGGGATTAAAATTGGCATATGAAACACCCTTTTTGTGAACATGTTAGTAGGTGAGGCAGGGGAATTGTAAATAACTAGCATGGAGAGAAATTGGGATTTAAAAAGGCATTAAAATTGGCTTAACCAATATGCACATAAAGTAACTTCCTAGAGTCATCCACTTTGTATTTCTTTAGGGAAAAGACAAACTAAAACCAAGAATTGGCTTCAGGGAAAGTGTACAAACTTAGGAATCAGAAAGACCGGATTAATATCCTGATTACACAGCTTAGCTTTTTTGTTCTTAGGCAAGTTACTTTACTTTCCTAAAGATAATTTTATGCCTTTCTCCTAGGGTTGCTATGAGCATCACAACCGAAGTATGTAAATCACCAACAGAAGGCCTGGTAGTGGTAGACTGTAGGGTTTTAAGAACAAATTAGTAGTGACCCTATCTTATAAAGAAAAATCTTTATATAATATCTAAATGTATATATGTATGTGTATATGCATACAGGTGTATACATCTTTTTTTTTATTGAGTTTTTTTCTAATAAAATTTTTATTTTTTAGTTAGAAAGGATATGGCTACAAACCAAAACAAATAACTTTTATTTGGCTACAAACCAAAACAATTAACTTAAATATTAATTAAATATTTAAGTTAAACCTTCGTATTTTTTCATCTTTTTAACTTTTGATATTCTATAGACACACTTATAATGTAAATTTTAATTATAAACTGGAATATTTTAAAATTATTAAGATTTCAACTCTTCAAATAAGCATGGTTGAAAGAATTGTGCCTGTGAAAAGAAGGTGACTGTTTTGAAATCTTATCACCATGAAAATGAATAAATGTGGTAATGAAATACATAATGTGAACAGAAACACAGAAAGAGGTGATAAGAACATACATAATAGAAGAGGAAAGTGTGTAAAGGGGTGATAAAATAGAAATATAGACATCAACAAGCAAAAATATTTAAAACAATGCATAGTTTTATGAATAAGCAAAGATAAAATCCCACTAAAACTGTTTATTAGACTTAAGATGTGCTACAAATCTAATAAATTCTTACTTTTAGGAAGGTTGATTCTTGAGTAATGGTTATTTTTGCTTTTACTATGGATTCTTCTTTGCTGGTGTTGTACATTGAAAAACCACAGTTCAATGGTTTTGAAATGATGTTAATGACTGGAAATTAAATTACAGTGTTTCTATTTAATTCATCAACAGTATAGCACTTATTTCAATTAGAATAAAGAATGTTGTTTACAACTTTTGGACAAAATGATTATGAGGTTTTTAATTTAAGTGAAACTCGCACCATCAGTTTTGTAACACTAGACACTAAACTACTTTTAGCAACTAGAAATATTACTCATAGCGGAGGCTTCCACTCAAGAAGCAAAAGGGCATTTTAAAATTGCATACCTCAATTTGTTATATGCATTTGGTAACTACTCAACGTCTTTCTGGTCTGTTATATGCTAATCTTTTTCCATTTTACTGTTTTTCCTATTCTACATGCTAATTGAAGGGGTCCTGCTTCAGATTTCCTAGATTATGAGCCCTTTGAAATACAGCATGCCCACATAAGCCAAAAGAAAAGAGGACAAACTTCCTATCACCCATTATGTATCCTCATGAAATGGTTATTATCTTCATTTTCAGATGAAGAAACTGAAATTTCAGATGAAGAAACTGAAACTTAGATTAAGTCTCTTGTCCATGGCTGTACTACAGCTAGGAAATTTAGAATCTTACTATCTTCAAAACCGAAGAGAGTTGAGGTAAATATTCTCAACTCCACAACTACTTGAACTGCACTTACTGTAACTGGTTCAAATGTTACAGACCTGAGGCTTCCTGGGAGGGAAAACTAGGTTTGAGCATTCTGTGGATTGACCTCTTTCTACTTCTTACCATATTGTAAGGATAGGGCTCTTCTATCTGCAGACAAAATAACATGCACACAAATCTCACTCTCAGATTAGAAATATAAAGCTCCTATAAGACCAGACATAATTCTCTAGAATCACAAATCTGTATAACATACAAAGGAACATAGAAAGCCGAGGAACGCCAAGAATTTCCAACAACCATCAGAAGCTAGGAAGAGGCAACGAAAGACTCTTTCCTAGAGCCTTCAGAGAGAACGTGGTTCTGCCAACACCTTGAGTTTAGACTTCTCCCCTCCAGACCTATGAGAGAATAAATTTCTGTTGTTTTAAGCCACCTAGTTTGTTGTACTTTGTTATAGTAACCCAGGAAATTAATAGAGATTTTGGTGATCCTAAAGCCTTCCCTCTTTAAAGAATTTTCTAAATAAACAATTTGACTCTCATATGATAATATTCCTATTTCCAGGATTAATTTAAGGAAATAGCTTTCTGAGGCAACAGAACTGGAGTTTAAATCAACTACTTCTGATTGTTATAAAGATTAAATAAGATAATATATTTAAAGCTCTTAGCCCAAAACCTGGGAAGTGTTTTGTGCTCAGTAAAGAAAAGTGCATTCTCTGTTTTTCACCCCTCTTATCCCAAATTACTAGCAGGTTTTAAAGTTCTAGAGAGCAGAGACTGTGGCTACCATCTCTCACACCACTCAGTGCATTGTCTTGCTCATATAAGACTAAATTGTATGTATGAAAGAATGAACAATTATATTTTAACCTAAAGAATAAAAGACATTGTTTTCCACAAGGAAAGGCATGTAACAGTGCATTAATGATGATTTCTGGAATAATTAGGAAAAATAAACATTTTGAATTCACAACAGAAATAAATCATTGTCCTTTGGAACATGAAAATCTTATCTTTCATGGTAATGTAATTCCAGAACACCACAGTACACACAATAACCTCAAACCTGGAAAACTCGCTGGTCTTTGCTGACAAGAAATACACCCACCCAATCAAAGTTAAGCAGGAAGTGAAATGTTACATTTCATGAAAATCTTACTCTGAACTTAATTTTTTGCACTTGGTACATAATGACTTTTCCATCTTCCTTCAAAGAAAAGAAATCTTTAGTTTCAAAACCATGTGTTAAGGGAAAAAAAAAAATCTGTCCTGAATTATATCATTCTGAACTAGCTGCAAGACTGTTTCTTCACAATGCCTGATTTCACAGTGCATAGATATGCAAACAAATTGTTCAAATCTTTTAAGTCTACATTTTTGTATTGTTGAACTTTAAGTATCACTGTGTGGCTATAGAGTTAGGAGATCTACTGGTTCTCTCTGCCTTTTACTTACTTTTTCCATAAGCAGAAGCTGGATCTAATTTCCAAATGAAAGACTTCTTCACTGAAAATTTATTTTTACTAAGGAATGGCTTTACAATGTTTGCCATTTGTGTTCTTTTATTTGGCTTTTTTATTCTGTTCAAAATGTGAATGGAAAATGTTTATCTGCTGGAGGGCTTCACATGCTCTGCTTTGCTGGCTCAATGACTTCTACTGCCAAAAAGAAAAGAAAAGGAAAAGGGAAGAGAAAACCACTAGTCACTGAACAAATGTTAAGTCCAAAGCAAATTTACTATGGCCTGAGAATGATGTAAAATATTAAAAACTAGTCTCCTTTTAATATTCTGTCTACTGGACCCGAGGTTCTGGGTCTACTCCCTGTTGAGATAGCATAGCACAGTGATTACAAGTTCAGGTCCTGGAATAATGTAGATGTGTTTGAATTCAGCTATGCCACTTATGAATTGTGTGACCTTTGAGCAAATCAATTGACTTTTCTCAACTTCACTTCTTTTTTGTAAAATGAGGTAATGCCCATCTGTTGGTACTATTGTGGGGATTAAATTAGGTAACATATATAAAATGCTTAGTATAGCATCAGAGAAATAATTGCATCCCATAGATGATTAATAGTACATAATGGATGAAACCTACTACAGGATTATGAGTAGACGAAAAGTGAGACTTTGTAGCTCAAATCCACTAGAACCTTTTTAGTCAAAAGGTGGTGGCAGTGTCAGTTTCTTCTGAGGGAGCTGAGGGAACATCTGTTCATGCCTGTTCCCTAGTTTCTGGTGGTTTGCTGGCAATTTTTGGTGGCTTGTAGACCTCTGCCTTCATCTTCACCAGGCCTTCTCCCTGTGTGTGTCAGCTTTCTTGATGAATTCTCACGGGGAATCAGCTACCAGAAGGTTCAGTCTTTCACCCTTTCACCCAGATCAGATGACCAATCTGCACATCAGGACTACTACAGACCTCCACCAGAGTTTCCTCTGGCATCACTCTTCTCAGGAATAGTTCACCATCTTTTGAGTCCTAACATTGTGCTCATGCTCTACCCCACTGGCATCATAAACAAGACTGGTCTCCCAAGTGCACCCTTGGCAGAGTGGGGAGGCCTCAGGATCCTACCTCAGTGGACAGTCCCACCAGTCTACATCTTCATTGCTCCATGGGTCAACCAACGCTCAGCAGCACTGCCCTAAAGTTCTGCCTTGGACGGATTCTGACTTAGAGATGTTCAGTCACAATCCCATGAATGGTAGTTTCACCCCATTGGCTCTTCAGCTGAGCCCAAACATCAAATGCCTGAACCTGTAGGTTCCTTTCCTACTGAACAGGATTACCATGGCAACAACATATTATCAGTAGGACAAAACTAATGATGGCGTTTGGATGTGTTGTCCCCTCCAAAACTCATGTGGAAATTTGATCCCCAGTATGGCAGTGGTGGAGACTGATTGAGTCATGAGGGCAGATCCCTCATGAATGGGTTAATGCTCTACCTGGGGGAGGGGAGATTAATGAGTGAGTTCTCGCTCTATTAGTTCCCACCAGAACTGGTTGTTTAAAAGACCCTGGCACCTCCTCTCTCTCTCTCTCTTGCTTCCTCTCCCTTGCTTCCTCTCGCCATGTGATCTGCTCATACCTACCAGCTGCCTGCCCCCCTTTCCACCATGAGTAGAAACAGCCTGAGGCCCATGCCAGATGCAGCTGTTCCAGAATCGTAAGCCAATAAATAAACCTCTCTTCCTTATAAATTACCCAGTCTCAGGTATTCTGTTATAGCAACACAAAATGGACTAAAACAACTAACCTGTCTCACAACTGGGTCCAGCATCATCACATTACCTGAGATCTTATTAAAATGTAAAATATTAGGCTTCACCCCAGACCTGAAAAGTCAGAATTCGCATTGCAATAAGATCCCCAGGTGATTTATATCACATTAAAATTTGAGAAGCACTGCTCTAGAAATAATGTAAATCTTGCATACAAATTAAACTACTAGATGGGCAAATACTCATTAGGATGGAATTCACATTCCCTATTTATTTACTGCTGTTTTTATGAGGTATGGTCAAAAATTAGAATTGATGAAGCAATATGGTTCAACATCACTTACGTTCTTAATACCATCTAGATTGAGAGAGAGAGAGAGAGAATTGATAGAATGCAAGAAAGAGAAGAATTAAAATTAATCCCACTATTCCAGACCATATAATCAAAATGAGGGAGAGATTGGTAGATGAATATAGTCTCAGCTCCAAAGTGCTTCTCATGCTGTGGGCATCTCACTTCATTGTGATTCAGGTGTTTAGAGATACACATTTTTTTATCTACTGACTACTGTATCTAGTGATCAACCAGAACACAATTCTAGTAATCTATTCAGTACTGAAGAAAATAATGGTTGTGTTGGTTATTATAGATAGACCTATGCTGGGATTCACAGTGATGTCTTCCTAAGAAATGAATCAAGGGTGATTTAGACCAAAGCCCCAATTGAGAATCTATAACATCAGTTCTACCATTAACCGTGAGTTATCTTAATCATCTTAATTCACTGCAGATGCAGTGGCTACAAAAATACTGCTCATAAAAGTTTAAAATTTGTCTCACTACACAATTCTATAATTCTATAAATGGGAGAAGATGTGGCAAACAAAATAACTGCTTAAAGGTCACCCATGTTACCGTAGGCAGAATAACGGTCCCTGAAAGATATTCATATTCTAATCTCTGGAACCTGTAAAAATATTAACATAAATGTCAAAAGTTTTGGACCAGTTTTTGACATCTGACCTGTAGAACTATAAGATAATTAATTTTTTTAATTGATGCCACTATGTTTGTGGTAGTTTATTATAGCAGCAAAAAATGGAAAATAAAAATAGAGAATAAAAAAATGTGAAACAGCAAAAAAGCCTAGAAAATCTGCTTCTTGCTTCTTGATGCCTTTAACACAGTTCTCCCCAAAATAGATGGAGATATTCTGATGGTGCTCTAACAACATTGTGCTCTTTCTTCCTTGGTGGCATTGGGTGGGCACCATTTTCTTAATTCTTTTATGCGCCCCATTCATGCTGAACTTGCAACTAAAGAGGTGAAGAATATTATCAAGGATTTCTTTAAGTGGGAGATTAAATGAGGACTTTTTAAAAGTTTTTTTTTCTAGTTTCTAGTGGACTCATATACTCACCATTAAACTATATTATACTCATGGAGTTAGAGCTCCATGAAGTGTCTTCTTCCAATGACTAAGCCACCCAAGTTGCAAGAAGTTGTTCAACCTCATGTAATAAACACTTTTGCTTCTAGAGCAGTGGGTTCCCAATCTGGCAGAATCACTAGAGAAGCGTCTCAGGAAGACTATGGTCCCCTGTTTTAAAGCCGCTTAACTATACAAAAACTAGCATCACAATGCTAATGGGAATTTAAAATAAACAGCATACGTCTAATCTACTAATTAATAAAAGTAATGTAAAAACCAGTCATGACTTCAGAGACCGATTCCAATATATAAGAAATATTGAAAATAAAAACCAAAGGGTTAGAAAGTAATAGAAGAGTTAGAATGTAGCTAATGAGCTAGAAGGTAAATGTTGGAACTAAAAATTAAAGAGCTAGAAGTTGATGGTTTGGGGGCTCATATTAAAATGACTCAAAAAAAAAACCCAGACTCAAAAAAAAATCCCAGATTTTTCCTGTGTCATTAATGATAATCATATTCTAATATATAATTTTGGTAATTTGTGTAGGGTATTACAGCATAACTCAGAAGGAAAAATTTCAGCATCTCAATAATAATTTCAGAGCACTTAATTTTTCTATGTACATAGCTCAGCCCAGGGAAGAAGTTCTCCCTGGTCTCAGAGCATCTTTCTGTGCTTACTACCACCTGGTTGGGGGGAAAAAAAAAAAAAAAACACTTTCAGCAAACAATCTTGTGGTAACCGAAAAGCTTTGTTTGTCTGGGTCAAATTTCTGGGATCTGGTTGAAATTTTTAATGACTCCAAGATCATGTTAACTGCATGTATTTGTAAAGTGTTAAATTCTATACGATTCATTTGATGGCTGAATTGGGTGCAGGTGGTTTCCACTTTTCTTTTTCCTTTCTGCTGGCCCCTTTCCCTCGCCCACACTGCATGCCTCTCCGTCTGACTCAAGTCAGAGACAATTGAAAGGGCAGCTGAGACTCTCTGGCTTGTGTCCTTATTTACACAAAGCAAATCAATTAAAAATCAGGGAAATGTGTAATTGTTAAATAAGAACCTTTTGACCAAAATATTGTTCTGACATTTTGATTGGGAAGTACATCATTTTGAGACCTAACTGAAATGAAATCTTAACCTTCCTTGATCATAAAATGTATCTATTTTGGAGTGGGATAGTGAAGTAAAATAAGGAGGGTTAGTCTGACAAATACGTCAAATATTGAGAGACTGAGAAAACTTCTCAGAGGAACGGTGTTTCAGATGTGGAAAAGAGAAGGCATTCTTTAAAATAGGACTCCACATCAAATGTTCAGGGCGAGTGAATAGAATAAATGGGTGCATATACCTGAAAGAGTAACTATCGTGACAACTTTGTTTTTGATTAATGATTTTTTTCTCCAATAGGATGATCCTGAATTCATAAATTATAGGTGATTTATTTGTATTGATTTTTAAGTTTGTGCTTAAATTGCCAAAGTAGCACATTTATTTCAGCACCCTGGAAAATAACTAGAGGGACTCCATTTATCCACAGACCTGAAACTCCATTTATATTTAAAGGTAAAAATATTTTTAAATTGTAACACTACAAAAGAAGAAATGGTTTGAGAAGAAATCAAATACCTTAGGTGTGATGGTGGTATAGCTCACAACTAGAGGTGATTTTCTAACATAAAGATGCCTTCCCTTGAACATGCTCATGCATTTGAATGTGATTCCAAATCAGCAGGTCTGTTGTCATCTTCAAGTGCAGAGGATCTCAATGTGGCTACACACTGAAATCACCTGAACAACTTTAAAAATTATTAATGCTTAGATTTTACACCAGGAGATTCAATTTAATGGGCTAAATTGGTCTGAGGCATGGCCTGAGCATCAAGTGATTCTAACGTCTGGCTAAGTTTAGGAGCTGGTGTACTAGTGGATGAAATCATTCCATGGGATAAGCATACATGTGATGATACTCAGCATTGCTAGAACTTGATAAATGGCAGGAGACTATTCCAATTGCTTGTCATCATACAGGTTTGCTGATTCCTTGGGAAACATCAATTCTCAGAATGAGAAATCTTTCCAAACCAGACCCCTATCTCATCTCCTGACCCTTCCTCCTTTCCTGGCTGAACTTTGTTTGATTCAACTCCAATGCTCTCTATTAGTTATGTCCCTACTTATGTTTCAGCCTCTGGTAAAATAGGATCAAAAGAAAAGAGATAATCTCTAATCACCGCCATTAAAACCTAAGTAGGCCACACAGGTAAAAAGATAGAACCATATTTCAAGGTTGAGAGAGAAACTTAAAGGATTTATAATTCAATAGTTGTTCACTCATTCATTCAATTGATATTTACTAACCATCTACTCTGGGTCTGTTACCATGCTAGACACTGGGTATATAATGGTGAACAAAGTTGTGATTTTTCAGTTTGAGTGGGAATGGGGATTGAGGAGTGATACTGACCAAAAATATTTAGAATAGCAATAGGAATAATGATAGTAAATACAAGGTGCTTTCAGAACAACTAGAAGGGAATCTTGTGTTGTTCTGAGAAAGGCTTTTTGCCTGAGAAAATGATATAGGATCTTAGACTGTAGGATGAGTAAGAGCTATCCAAGTAAAACTTGTAATGGGAAAAAGCAGCACTGCCATGTGCTAGGCAAAGATAAGCAGTGATATAAATCATGGACCTGTAATTCATAGTAAGGCGGTTAGACTTTACCATGAAGTGGTAAGACACAGTCAGATTTACAATTTTAAAAGCTCACTTCAGCTGCAATGTGGAAATGTGGAAGGTCAAAGGGAGAGTGCCAAGCCTCCTTCCATGTTTCTCACACACACACACACACACACACACACACACACACGTAACTTAAACACATACACACACATTCAAATTGAACCTTCTCTAGACTTCAGAATATTTAGTTTCTAATTAGACTTATACTTGTTTACAAGTTTTTAGAGTTTAATGGTCTAAAAAATTATAGGTAAATAAAATTAATACTAGTAATTACATAGACGAGTTTTCTAGACTTGCTATTTTACTAAGCAGAAATTTTCAAGAGTATATAGAAAGATGGCAAATATAACTGGATTATCTAACATAAATATCAAATTTTTACTCTGTGATCAGGAATATTTGACTATTCTATAATGCCTTTCCATAAACTTACAAATAACAAAGATTTTTGTGTTTGCAAACCTGATAAATAAATGGAAACACACATGAACATCAGAGTTATGATAATAGAACAAAGTATATCTTCTCAACCACTGAAATGCTTTCATATACTTACATTTTTAATATGAAAAGAATATCAATTATTTACTAAAAATTAGTTCAAAAAATAGGATATGGGGCCGGCCCGGTGGCGCACTGGAGAGTGAGCCACTTGGGAGTGCGGCGGCGCTCCCGCCGAGGGTTCGGATCCCATGTGGAGACCGGTTCCCGCTCACTGGCTGAGCGCGGTGCGGGTGCAACACCAAGGTTTGCGATCCCGTTTGCAAACCTTGGTGTTGCACCCGCACCGCGCTCAGCCAGTGAGCGGGAACCAGTACAGGCACGACACCGAGGGTTGCGATCCCGTTACCGGTCAGTAAAAAAGACAAAAAGGAAAAAAAAATAGGATATGTAACCTTTTTTTTTTTTAACCTGTAAGGGGATTGCAACTTCTGGCACGGTGTGGTCCGCACCACACTCAGCCAGTGAGCTCACCAGCCATCCCTATATAGGATCCGAACCCGTGGCCTCAGCGCTACCAGTGCCGCACTCTCCCGAGGGAGCCACAGGGCTGGCCCAGGATATCTAACCTCTTTAAGCACAGAAAAAATAAATAAAAAGATCACTTTAATTTCAACACTAGAGAATTATAACATGCCGTTCCTTGGCTAATGCTCAGTTTGTAATGTTTTGATGTCTGAAAAATTCAAAAATAAAATAAAGTGGAATTTAAAAGTAATATTGCAACTGAGCTAATCTCCACTTGCAACAGTCAGAACCACTGAGAGCTGGCACAATAGTATGGGCTTGGAAAAAGGTATTGGAGAATCCGAAGTTTTTCTGTATTTATGAAATATTATGCAAATGAAAATCTGGGAAAAAACAAAAGGGCTAGAAGTCTGCAGCTGGGAGGGTAGAGGGGAGAAGATGAATTCTTATTTTAAACACATATTAATTATTGTACAAAGCCGGGTAGAAGTTTGCAGCTGGAAGGGGTGAAGCAAGGGAAAAATGAAATTTTATTTCAGAACAAATTTATGAAATCATACTTCAGCAAGGGAACTTGCAGCTGGGGGAGGGCAAAGGGACAGCAATATTTTTCAAGCAAGTCTCTTTAATAAAATATGCAAGCCCTCACTTTGACACAACATTGGAAGGGACGTTCTTGAATCACTATCAAACAAAAAGCAATTTCAGGCTCCTTGGCTAACAGAGATTTTTCTTTAAATAAGTACTTGTTAACCAGTTTCTAAATATTTGCATTTCTCTGGGAATTCTCCTAGAATTACAGAGAATAAAAATTTGGCCCCAGGTGACTATTCCTCAATTCCTCAAATTCGTGCTTCAAAAGAATTTATTTTTCTTTTGGGATCCCAAAGCATTTTGCCATCTGTGAGTTTACCATCACTTTATAGCCTTAAATTAACTACGTTTTACACTTTAAAAAAAAAAGGAAAAGGAAAAACCTGTGGGTTTTCTTCTTTCGTTTAAATGATTTGACTTACCTACCTTGCCGAAAGGTAGGAAACAAGTAATGATATGATGTCTATACTCAAAGTATGTGCTTTTAGCTAAATAACAACCATGTTTCTTGGTTAAAGCCCCCGTGAACTTAACACTCTAAAATGTCCGACGATTTCCTTTCAAAGTATAAGTTAACCCTTCATTAAGATAGTGAGATATGAAAGTCTTAGGCAGTAAAATAGATAATACTTCTATTTTTTAAATTGAAGTAACCTACTAAGTATACCTCAGTGTTTTCACACAATCTTTCACTGCTATCAATTTAAGTTAAACCCAATATTTAATTTAAATACATCTTCTAAGAGAGGACAGGGACATTTGTCTGCTTTCTGTATTACTAGCTCTAGGACAATCGTTGTCACATAGGAGGCTCTGAATAAATATTGAGAATAAATGTAGGGTCCAACCTTAATAAGACTTAATAATAAGTCTCAGAAACTCAAATGCCAAACTAAAAGCAATGAATCAAGTTGCCTTCCTTGTATTCCTATTAAGCTCTGAAACTCCTGAAAGTTTCTATTTACTTTGCTTCTAGCCATTGAAAAAGAAAGAATGATAATTCGCTTAAAGAAATTGTTCCCAAACTATCGAGTCTAAGGTCCCTGTTAGAGTCTGTAAGACTGTTAGAGTCTTAAAAACTATTGAGAGCCTCAAAAGAGCTTTTATGTTTGTCATCTCTCTCCATAGTTACCATATTAGAAATTGAAACTGAAATGATATTTATTTATTTGTAAAAACAATAACTTCATTGTATGTTAACACGAATAACTTTTTTATGAAAAAGAACTATATTTTCAAAAACAAAAGTATACCGAGAAGCACGGCATCGTTTCACATTTTTGAAAACGTCTTCAATGTCTGACTTAGTAGAAGACAGCTAGATACTGTTATCAGCTGCATTCATACTCTAGCAATATGTTGTTTTGGTTGAAACGGATAAGAAAATCAGGCCTCACAAAGATACGTAGTTTGAAAGGGGAGGAGTATTTTCATAGCTTTTACATGTAATTGTGAATAGTCTTCTCTGCTAACTCCACCAAAACTTGGCAATGGTAATTTCTTAAAGATTAGTTGCAATATGGAATCTGAAACTGTATCAATGAACATTTTATATACTCTGTGAAAATAAAATCCTTTCATCTATTTTGCACTATGACTTTGCAACGTCAACTATCGATCATTTAGGAAATGCTGTTTATAGAATTATGCAGACCCTGAAAGCCCAGATCTTATCATAGAAATAAATATTATGATAGCAACAGATTCACCTTATTCATTTCTGAGAAAATACTTGTTAAATGCCCACTCCAAATAACCATAGTTTGTCAGTCATTTTTTCAGGTAAAAGATGGTGTTACTGAAAAAAAGTAGCTAGTTCAATTTGCAGCTCAAGTATTGTGCTGTGTAATCATATTCTAGCAAACAGCAAAAGCAAACGTGCCTTATTCATCACACAGAATATTTAAAAGATATGCATTCAAGGGCCGAGATGTAATAAAATTAACTTTCGTTGCTTCATCAAGGACATTCTTAAGGGAAACTGGTGTGTGTGTGTGTGTGTTTTTATTATGAATGGGTTAGTGAAGAATACAATGTACAGTTTGGTGCCACTACCTTGATTTCTGCTAATGTATCAGCAATTTTACCCCACCATTGTTTTTCACTATCAATACAAACATAAACACAATCAGAAAAGGCAAATAACATCTTAGTATTATTAACAAAAAGAGTTTTGACCTTTTAGACTTCTTTAAAGGGTCCTGAACACACCCAAGTTTCTGTGAACCAAACATTAAGAACCACTGGCATTATAACTCAACTTTATCTCAATAAATTAGAAAATGTAATTTTTTATTTTGCTCTTAAAAAGTAACAGCATCTACCTCTATCATCTTTTTAACAGGAAGTCGCTACTAGATATAACTTACCATTTAAATGACAAAAATGATTTTGGCCACACTCTCCAGGTGTAACAAGCAAAATGAAATTCTAAATTTATAAAATAGTACTATTTAGAAAAGGAAAGTACTTATTTCTGAGTGTTTCAAATAACATCTTTTTACATATCCAATTAATAGTTTAGACTGCTGTACACTTCTTATCCATACAATGGAAATAAAATGTACTTTTAAGGATTGTGAGAACTAAAGTAATGTACAAGTTCTGTGTGCTCAGCACATAGTAGGTAGACAATAAAATGTAGCTAATATTTAGAATTATTTGTTTATTTACCTAATATTTATTGAGCTTCTATTAGGGACTTTCTTTTGAAAAAAACATAACCTGAATATGGGTTATATTCTTTGGAGTAAAATTGCTAGTTCATAGTGTATATCAATGTTCAGAATCACAAGAAATTACCAAATGGTAATGATTACATTCCCATGAAGCATATGTTAAAATTCACACACGCACCTACTTGCACACTTGGTATTATCAATGTTCTTAATTTTTGATAATCTAATGTTATGAAATGGAAGATCACTATCTTAATTTGTATTTTCTTTGCTACTAATAAGATTGAGGTTTTATTCAAATATGTATTGGTCAAAATTTAACTCTTCTCTCACATACCTGCTCATATGCTTTACCCATTTTTATTGGATTGTTTATCTCCCTGATAATTCCTTACTGATTTACAGACATTTGTCATATATTTTGGACACTAATCCTTGTAATACAAGATTTGGGTTAGCTATACAAGTACGTGCTGCATATATTTCCCAGATAGTGGTCTGTGTTCTACTTTCCTTATGGTGCATTGGAAAGCCAGTGTTCTTACTTTTAAAACAATAATCCGTTTGAAATGATTTATGTCTCAATCTGTGTCTAGGATCTCTAGTCAGTTACATTGCTTAATTTGTTAATACCACAGTATCAATTAATATAGCTTTGTATTTTTCATCTCTTAAGACACAAATACTAATTCCTGTAAATGCGATCACAGAAGGACCTGAAATTAAGGCAGAAGAAGGATGCTTTTAGTTGCTAAAATGAAATACAATTTTCCTTAAAATCTGTGTTCCAGTATGATAGACGAATCATGTTGGTAATATAAATGAAAATTAAAGGACAGAAATTTAATACTCGTGATAAAAATTGGGACCTATGATAAATGGTGTGATAGCAATATTAAAATATCCCTTGTGTGATATTTTCCCTAGCCCTAAACAATACATAAGGCCTGTCCTTCCAAAGAGTCAAATTAGAGCACAGTTGTTTGATAGTCTGAGTTTGGAGAGCTAAGTCACATCTTAATGTAAAACCATCAGAGAAAATCATGGAAAACCTAATAAATCATTCTCTTCCTTTGCTTAGCATCCACTGCTAGCGATATGTGTACTATAAAATAGAGAAAAACTAAAAAATATTGTACGGTATCATGAAAACACAGTTAATATAGAGTTTGATGTTATATACTCACTACAAAAAAGTTGGAGGAATCCCATTCTTACTAACAGAGAACAGAATTTATTAAGTGTTTTTGTTAGGGTATGGTTAACAAATGCTACTTCAGTAATTTTTCCTGCCCTGGCAGTTGCAGACTTGATGACTTCATTGGTTTCTAGAACACCAATTTTTTTTAATGTTCTAAATGTAGACAAATAAAACGCATCCTAGACGATAAAATAAAGATGTTTTTCACATTTGTATGAAGTTATTTTCTTAGCAAGGTCTGTTCTGCCCTGTGTCTATCTGATTCAGCCTCATTTAAATTCTTTAGTTATTTTTCTGTGAGCTACTGTTAAATTATACCTTTATAGGGATGCCTTTTTGGATCTAAGGACATATTTTGAAGATAGAGTCAAAGAGCTATTCTAATGGACTGAATGTGGGTGTGAGGGAAAGAGAGAAGTTATAGATGAATTCAAGACCTTTGGTTGAGCAATTAGAAAAGTGGATTTACCATCAATTGAGATGGGAAAAACTGTGGGTCCAGCAGGTTTGTAAAAGGAACAAAATGGGATTGGGAAATGGTCAATATCTATTACAGGAAATGTTAAGTAGTAAATAAGAAAGTAATGTTAATGTTAAATGTTAAGTTAATATAAATGTATGTATATTAATCTGAAGTTCAAAAGAAAGATCTAACCTAGAGATATAAATATGGGAATTATAGGCATATAGTGGTATTAAAGCCAGGAGATCATTAAATCACAAAGGGAGAGACTACAGATGGCGAGGGCTAAACATCACACTAATTCCATTTCCCATGTTCAAGAAATAATAAAATTAGTTTGTCATAATTTATTCTGGGTAAACTTACATTGTTTCTTAGGTATCACTATTTCTCTAAGTACTCAATTTTATAACCTGCTCTGTAATGTAGCCCAGAATCAGTATCATTATATATCAATATATATGTTAATATCAATATCATCACATACAATAAACCTTTCCTTTTTAAAAATCAGAATAATATCTCTTCAACATTATGTTTTAGATTAATGACAGTGGTTGAAGTATCTTAACACAGTGGGATACAATCACTTCTGGGTAATAAATGTTTGGTTTCCTCTTGAGTGGAGTAGTTACGTCTGTTTATCTGAAGGCAGAGCCCATCAATTTTGTAGGGCATACTTTAGTGAAGATGAGTAGGTTTTAATAAATGAGAAAATTTTCAAAATTGTGTCTTTGTGAAAGAGAGATAGACTCATAGAAAAGACAAGAACACACCTAAAGTTCTAAATTGTGGCTCGACCTACTTCCTTCATGTGTTTCCTCTACTGCTTTTCCTATTTAGCCATACTCATCATAAGCAGTTGTTGGAAGCAGCTGTTACTAAAATGGAAAAGAATGAGAAAGTTCTTAATTATTGCTTTCTTGAAAAAAACAAACAAACAAAAAACTAAACTTTAAAACATCTGGGCTCTGCACAGAGAAATATTTTTAGTGAGACCAAAATGATTATGTAAAAGATTATACAGAAGGAGCAGCAACTAAATTTCTTCTTTGTTGCCTACATTTTTGAAATCCCTTTTTACTTTCACAGTAGTTTTTGTCAAATGCTATGAAAAATGTAATGAATTTGTCTAGTGTTTCTCATTTTTAAACCCCTGAACACTACTTAACTTGGGGATGTGGTTGCTCCATACTTTCCAATGATTAGAAAAGCCACCCATTTCACTACTATTTTTAGCTCTGCTTATTTGTTGTTTGATCACTGCAGCATTTTTTCCCTCAGTGAAACATTCCCACCCTTCTGAGAAGTACCCAAAATTCTGAGGGGTGAAGGGAGGAGATATGAATGGCATTATGCAATATAAAAGAGGAAATCAAAACCAAAAAGTTGGCTCTTCGAACACACCATACACCCTCGGTCCCAGCTCAGTCTGAGTCAGAGGGTTATGTTATCACCTTAGTAGGAGCTGTTATTGTTAGGCCGGTATATCTGTTGTCAGTGGAAAATAGAATAGCCAAGTCATATATCCCAATGGGGGAGACGGTGGTGTCAGAATTTCAAGAAGGTCCAAATCAGGACACCTGTGTGCCAGATCAGCCCAGCTGCACATATGGGCTGGCCAGAGCTGCAGAACACCATCTGCTCAGCACATGAAATGCCAGTTTCATTGCTGAAGATGGGTTTGAAGAATGGGATTCTTAAAAGAGAAAGCTCACAGCTCGGCTGTAACATCCTTAGCCTTTCTCACATTTTAAAATAAACAATTTTAGGAAGAGGGGATTAAAGGCTTATGTCTGAGAGATGACAAGTAGGGTATATTGCTAGCTCCAGAAGAATTGCCTCAGAAGTTCTCCTTCAGATCAGGCACTTGGCTTTTCATTCTGGTGACTGATGAAGTATGACTATAATTCTCAGAAAATTCCAGGTGTTAAGCATGTGCACATTCCAAAAATGCTCTATGTTCCTGTTGCTGAGTTTGCAACACTCAGACTAGCAAGGGAATATCTCTCTTCCCTAAGCCCCTCAAAAACATAATGAAACATTTGGCCCACACTTTGACTTTCTGATCAATGAAAATCGGGTCAGAGAAAACATGGTAGACAACCCAGACTGTATTGAACAACTAGGATTAACTGCCTTTTTCCCCCCCCTCACTAAATCTGCTATTTAGGAAAATATAAACTAACACTTCTTTGCAATTTGGGGAACTGAATTTCCCAAGAACTATCTTTAAGTACTTGTTTGCTTAGCAATCTGCTATCTTTCTGTAACTATTAGTAATTATCAAGTATTTTAAATGTTATATATTGTTGTTGATGTTTTTTGTTTTTATTTGCTTTTAACAAAGATTTACAACCTGCTCCCCTTGAAGATTATGGTAATTTTGCATTCCTTATCAGGGATGAGAAGACAAGAAATTTAACAATGTTATGTTTTAGAGTTTATGGGCACAGTTTCTGTAATGTTGTTAACCTCCTAAAACAATACAAAATAAAACCCTAATACGGAGAAAACAATCTCATTCACTTTTACAAAAACAAAAACAAAAAACAAAACTTAGGTGGTCTCCCTTCTCTACTCAGCAAGTTAAAACTATCCTATATTAAAACTGTAATCAAATAATTCTGAGTTTGAAGCTGAGCCACCACAGGACACCAATCCCAAATGTTATTTGTTCTTAGCCTACATGATCACTTTTCTAGCATATTCTTTCCACCTGACTTCTTCCCTCATATATTCACTGAGTGTTCTGCACATGACAGAAGCTTATGAGGTATTGAGAAGATTAAGTGAGATAACATCAAATCCCTGACATAAAGTAAATGCTCAACAAATGTTAGCTGTCCCAATCTTCTAAAAGCAAGACACTATGTATTGCTCAAATATCCAGCCACACTAACGCTGGATGTAGAATATTACTAGGAATATACTGAAAACATTTAATGTCTAATACCATGTTTAATACCACGTTTAATGTCTGATTGTATTATCTATGAATAAGCAATGACTATGTTTTGGAGGTCAGCCTTTTTATGACTGTGATTGAGTCACAAATAGCTGTCACTTATGATCTTCCTTTTCTTTCCATGCACCTTAACTGCAGAATACCATTCCTTCAAATCCATATCCTAAATCTCACTACGATGATTGCTATTGGCACTTCACTGAGTGCGAAAATCTAAAATCTGATAGCATGGATTTGAAATCAGTCATTGCTCTGGCTACTCTTTCTTGGTTTTCTAAGATATTTCAAATTGTCCTTGAAAATCCAGAACACTTTGGTCTCACCATCAGGGCATCCTCTCCAGTTGGATTCTGACTCTCCTAAATGTGGAATTTTTTAAAAAAACAGAATTACTCGTGAGGTTGGCTATTTCTACTAAGAACCAGGTTTATACTTAATTTTGTAAGTTCCAGGCCATCAAATACAGTTTCTCTTTAGTGTTGAAAGCCTGTATTTTCTAACAAGAAAATTATAGTACACACTCCAATCCAATTTATCCAATCATTGGGATGGCTGTGGCATAAGACCTGAGTATTGGTAACTTGTGCTTTTAACAATAGGAACCAACACAGACTAAAATTCAGCTGCAATGTGTTGCAGCTGCTGTGGCCAGGACCCCCTTGGAAATGTAATTGCAAGAGGATTTTTCTTGTTAAAAAGCCATTTCCTTCTGAATAGTGTTGGGAAGATAGCAGCAGGGCAAAGAGGCAAACAAAGAAATTTACAAGGATTTCCAAAGAAACTAATTTAAACAGTTGCAAAAACATTTTTACTAAGTAAAGAAGTTTAGCATTTTCTGTGCAATTCTAATAGGATATGTTTGCATTTAAAAAAGAATTTTTTTTAACTGTAAATAGACAATTTATAATTGCATAAAGTTATGGAGTACAAAGTGATGTTATGATTTATGAATACAATTTAAAATAATTAAATGAAGCCAGTCACAAAAAGACAAATACCGCATGTTCTCACTTATATGTGAAGTCTAAAACAATCGAACTCATAAAAGAAAATTACTTTTGACAGATATTTTTTGTCTCAGTGCATGAATTTTAACTAACAAGTCACACGTGAAGTGACATGTGTCATCAGACTGGACTCTGGGGAATTGCACTGAGTATGATTTGTTCCCATCTCCTTTTTCTGAAAAAGAATGGGTTTTGGGTGGGGAACATACTGCTGGCCTGCATTCATTAACTACTTCTGAAACACTGTGATTCTCTCAGAAACAGTAACCAGGTTACTTAAATTCTAACTGGGTTCTTCCAATAGAGAAAACCTGATTACAAGACAATATTACAGATTTTTTTAAAATTTTAAGATTTATAAACCCAACCTTAAAACAATCAACATTGAAAGATTTATAATTATAATCACAAAACTGACTCCTTGACTCATAATGTTTTTTGGAACTTTTCGTAATTATTTTCAGAAATTATAGCCATTTCTTTTACATCCTCAACTTCAGTGGGATATTTGGCTTATGAAAACAACAAAAAGCCATTTAGAGCCAAATATTTTGAATGAGGTATGTTAATCAATGTGTATAACATTGTTTATGGCCATAAAGTTATGGCTTAAAATAAACATGTAAACTACTTCTGAAGTTAATTTCAAAAGAAAGGTCTACATGACACTATCAAAGGAATGAGTTTTCTGCAGGGACTAATTTGGAAAAATAATGTTTGAGTGTGCTATTTAAAAAAAAAAATCTATGACGATATTTTAAATTTGCGTCCTTACTTATCAAACTTCTTTCTCTGATCATTTTAGCACATACTCTGTCCCTCTGCCCTGCCTGTAGTAAGTTCTTGCCCACTGTCCTTGACACCCCCTCCCCCAATCCTCGCGGAGGTCACTGCTGATTCCTACGCTCCATCTTTGTTATTTCTCCCCATACTTCTAATTCCTTGTTAGCCTGCCTCTTCCCACTAATGTTTTAGTGTTTTGTAAATAACAAAATTAGGATCAGACTTCCTTGGGGGGCAACGAGACATTTACAGAGGAAAAAAAAGTCAAACTTTGATTCTTTCTAAAATGTTTGGAAAATAAAAGGCAGACATCACTTCTTTACATTATCATCACAATTCCCAGGACCATCAGACTTTTTAATAACTGTTTATGGAGATAGTCTTACTTGTACAGGTCAGCCTGACAGTCTATAAAGGGAACCTGATTGTAATCTGTGAAGAATGACTACAATAACTTTATTACATTTTAATGAGGACGGGGTTTTGCATGGCGATTGATATTCAGCTTTGTTTTATTCACATATCACTTACAGCAGAAAGCAGAATGTTTCCATTCTTAACATAATTAAAGTCATCTAGATAATTAAGAGATGCAATACAAGTATTCACCTTTAAAAATCTTTATTAAAAAGGAAAACCCATCAAGTTGTCCATCTCCACTACTTTATTGGAAATAGAAGAATAAACTGGACAACTTCTGGGAGCCTCTTTCAATCTTAAAATTTTAATTGGATTTCTCACATACGTTACATTTGTTTTTATTGCTACATATAACAAGGATCCAACATATGATATGCATCTAGGAATGTTTGTTGACTGTGGTCATAACATTTCATATAAATAAGAAGTAAGCAATTAGCAAGTTGACTAACTTACCTGAAGAATTTGAGTCACACTTAAATTCTGAAATGTACCAATAAGAGGTCTCTAGCTGGTTTCTGTGGCCTTCAACTTACATGAGGCAGCATGGCATAGTGATTAGTGGGTGTATAGACCCAAGTAAAACTGCTTGGCTTTAAATCCCAGCTCTGCTACTCATGAACTGTGTGGTTTAAGGGACAAAGTAGAGAGAAACAAGATAACCAATGACATTCTATGCCACGTTGAGAAGTTTACAATTTATGCTCTAGAAATGAACGTAGGTGGAGAAAAGACTGATCTCATTTTCACATTAGAAAATTAAAGAAGTAGTGTAGATAACGTTTTGGAGAAGTACAAAACTTTTACAACATTGTAAACTCTACTGAGAGTTAATAATGGTCTCCATTAAGGCAATGACTATTGGGGTAAAAATAAATCAGCAAAAGGGATCAATATTAGAGAAGAAGTAAAAATCCTATAAATCAGAGTAATTGCCTTGGAGGAGGAATAGTAGGAAGCCTAGGTTCGTCTCTACCTTGGACAAATGGTTGGGTGGTGACACTAATGACCCTTATATGGAATCTAAAAGGAAAAGCAAGTTTAACAGAAATAATGTGTTTAGTTTCAGAATGTGTTCCATTTGAGTTTCCTGTCAGATACTTAAATGGCTGTAACTCCTGAGAAGATGGATATATAGACGTTTTCCCAAGAACCTAATCATATAATCAATAGCTAATAATTCTTTGCCTTACTTTTTGCCACTACGGTCTCAAACTTTGCAGTTGTTCCATAGACTATACTCATCGAGTTTTCTTCATTTTATCAAAGAGTAATGATCATGCTTACAAAATTTATTACTTTTTCTCATACACCAAGGAAACTGGAAGTCAAAAATTATACTCAGAGCTAGCCAAATTAGGGCTATTCATTTATTTTAGAAAACAATTTTAGCTTAAAAAAAGAATTACCATGAAAAGACATGGGGAAACCTTAAATCCATATTGCTAAGTGAAAGAAGCCAATCTGAAAAGGTGACATCCTGGATAAGGCAAAACTACAGAGACAATAAAAAGATCAGCAGTTACTAGGCATTAGGAGGGAGGGAGGTATGAATAGGTGGTACACAGAGGCTATTTAGGGCAGTGAAACTATTCTGTATGGTACTATAATGGTGGATACAACATTATGTTTGTCAAAATCTATAGAATACACAACACAAAGAGTGAACCCTAATGTAAACTATGAACTTTAGTTAATAATAATGTATCAATATTGGCTCATTAATTGTAACAACTTTAACACAAATGCAAGTTGCCAATAATAGGGGAAACTGGGGAAGGGAGGAGGTGAGGGAGTTTATGGTAATTTTCAGTGAAATTTTTCTCTAAACCTAAAAGTTCCCTAAAAAATAATCTGTCAATAATAATTTAAAAAGAATCACACTGGTTCTCTAAACACAGTTTTTACCCTATAATGAACATATATGTTCACTATATTTACCACTCTGATATTCCTATGCATGTAACATGAAAATTGGAGTTATTACTTTGATAGGAAATGCCTGCTTAGCAATACAATAGTGTGATTTTGTACAAAATATTTTAAGGAAAATATCTGCTTTCTTGTTTGAAAAGTTTTTGACAAGATATATTTCCTCTGTCCCAGTCCATGTGGTTTCATGTCAATACAATTTGGCTTTACAATTGGCAGTTTCTCTGAACTTTGTCCATTCTGAACCCTGTAACATATAAGATGTCCTAAACATGCGACTGAAGTTTAGCTTCAGAACCTTAAGAATACATTGATTTCTATTATTGAGACCCTTATCATTCCTTTCCAAGACATATTTAAAAATATATAAGCAGTAGCACTTATCAGGCATGATAAGATAAAAAGGCATAGGGCTCTTCTTGTATATCATAGGCAGGATGTTCTAACAGAAGAGAAGAGAGTTGTTTGTAGCCTGTGAGAATAAAAAACTAAGTTTTCATCAGAAATGTGAAAGTATACCATTCGTACTGAAATTTTTGAAGAAATCCAAGAAAATCAAAACAAAAAGGCAAGAGAAAAAAAAACACCTTCTACTTTCAATCTCTATGTTTAAAAACAAACATAAAAGTGATCTGTCAAAATAGAAACTGAATTCATGATTCCAGAGTCATAAATTATCCTTAGGTTGATTCTAACTGTCTCATTCAAATTTGCCCTTCATAAGTTCAGGGTGAAAATGTCTTAAGTTTGTTTTTCATAAAGCAACCTCTAGCAATGTTAATATAAATAAGCAATGTTTTATAGTTTGCAAAGAGATAGAAAAAGACACTGCTATTATGACAACCAATTTACTGATGAGAAAACTTAGCTTAAAAGTGTTAGATGATTTCTTTGAGATCCAGCATAAAAAGCAGGCTAGCAGGGTCTTCTTCTGGATCTATATCCAGTGTTCTTTCAGATTTGCCTGCTGTCCCATGTAGAAATTGTAAACATCTTCAACAGCATGTTCTTAGAAATAAAGTATGATGGCACACATGGCATGTACCCAGAGGGAACAATACTAATGTGGGATAACAGAATCAGATTACACATGACTGAAACATCAAAATATCAAGTGTCCCCTAGTTATTGCTCATTTACTGCTGGGAATGAAGAGAGAGGAGGAGGTTAAGCACAACCCGAGGCAAAGAGGCACACCACGTCGAGGCCAGAGGCTGACAGGTAGTGTGCAGGGAAAGTGGGAGAGTTCTGAGGAGGTGGATGTTCTCTCCATGAAGACCTGCCTGCCTCTGACACCCCTCACTGGGACTGACTGAGACAGCATCTCCCTGGAATACAGCCAATCTCCAAACATGGTGCCCCAAGTTCCCTGCAGGACAAGGGCTGTAGTTTAATGGATCAGTGGCATTCAACCCACAGGTTTTGATCAATCAATTTAGTGAGTCATGACCAGCATTAATAAAAAATTTTTAAAAAACAGAACAATAGAATAGCACAGAGCGCAACAAAAGGAAAGGACTAAAATCTTAAAATATCATACTGCATTACCCATCATAAGAGCATTTATTCCTGAAACTTTTTTTTTTTTTTTAGGACTATGCATGTTGGGGGGGGGCATGTATACTGGATCACAATGTAAGATATATTTTTTTCTCTGTCAGAAAATTTTTAAAGCCATTGGCCTCCACCCTAGACGATGCTTGGACAGAAGTCAAGCGATCTGCGTTCGGCAGCCCGCCGTTGATTCCAGCTCTTTGCTTGTGTGCTCCTGCCATTCCAGGGCAGACTCTCCAGCCAGGCCTCCCGCTAACCACGTCATTAAAGTATCAGGACTAAAAAAGTGAGCAAGGACAGTACAGTCAAAGCCACTTCTTTTCATTAGTCTCGTTTAAAACCTACTGACACAGTCGTCATCATGACATTGTAATCTTTGATAATACATTTTGACATACACAAATTTAGAGCTGAAAGAAAGCTCTACATATAATTTACCTCCTACCAGCCTTTTAATCAACTCAAGACAACTGAATTTAATTCTTCCCCTGAGTTTTGTACTTGTAGATTTACAGAAAGCATTGCTTTTCATTATTTGAAAGGCTTGTATTAGAAGTCAGAGGGTCCAGTTTCCAGTGAGAATTCCTTTGTCACAGGCACTATCTGTGGTACATAGGGCAGATCATGAAACATGTCCCAGTCTGGTTCCCTCATGTGTGAAATGAATGAGTTTAATTAGATGATTTCCAATGTGCCTCTCAGGTCTACCTATTTTATTTTTTTGTATAAGTTCTTAAAACTTTTAGGTAATAAAAAGTTTTCTTGGTTCTTTTTATAAAGGATCTTGAATAATAATAGTTAAGGACATTAAAATAATTCTCTTAGGTATTAAATATTCAATCACTTTTTAAAGATTCTATCAAGTTGAAAGTAAATGTTAAGGAGGTTTTTCAAACTGAAAATTAACAAATGATCATTTACAAAATAACAAATAGCAAAAAAAAGTTCTTTAGTTACATAATTCAAGTTATAAAAATAAATATTTTTTTAAATATGAGCATAAATCATAGCTATGTGCACATTCTAATCAGACACATCTCTGTAACAACAGGTCCACCATAGAAAAAAAAATTTAAGGCAATTTAAACCCCAAGCATTCAAATAAGTAGGGTTAAAGAAACAAAACGCACCTGTCTTGATAAGAACCAACACAACTTTCCTTCATCACCAGTGAGTGATGAAACAGATCAGAGCATGGGAAGAATTAGGGACAATCGGATTTGATTCTGATAGCCTGCAGTAGTTTACAGCCTTTTTTTGGTAGCTTTGAAAAGTTATAATAAAGACTTGGTTGCCTGACTCCTGACAATTTGAGGTTAGACATAAAATATCACTTCACTGAAAGAGAAAGTAGAACAGAAAGAAAAGATGACCGTGGAGAGAGCCTGAGGAAATGCCCACAAGTATAGGCAGGTAGTTGTAGAGGAATCAGTAAAGAAAATAAAGAGAAATGAGCTACAGAATAAACAAAAATAGCATAATATTAAAGTAAAGGAATAAACTAGGTACAAGGAACAGATGACAGACTATAGTGCACAGAGGATGGTTACTGAAAAAGACTTTGGATTTCAAGAGACTAACACAATCCTATTGAGCTACACTTCAAAGTGTTAAGATGAAATGAAATTAGAATGAGTAAATAAAAACTATTATTTGAATGTAACTAATTTCAAGTGATTTTAAGTCATAATTTTTCCTTGTACCTTCCTATCTGGATAAAGTTTTTTGATTTGTTACCAGACAGAAACACTTACTGGCAAGCTGTTTCAATGTTAAGAGATATTTATCACATATTTCCATGAGATGAATTTTACTCTCAATTTAACATTATTAAAATATTTATAACATACCTGAATCATAAAAAATAACTCAAAATTTAAAAAAAAATAAAGAGAATGGGGTGGAAATAATGAGCCCCTAATTTCTGAGTCCTCCTAGAAGAGACAGCTAACACTCAAAGAGGGTTGTAGGCCCTCCACATTCCCAGCAAGCTAGCCAGGCCCATGCACTATACGGAAAGTGTCAACAGTCCTGCCTTTGCAGGAGCTATCTTACTTTAGAGAATATGAAATTAATGCTGTTGGCAGTGGGCTCTAACATGTCATTCAATTGTTTTGGTTCCTGTGGTTAAATAACTGGTATTGATTGCCTTGGTTGCTAGGGTCTTCACTTCCTGGATGTATTTTCAATGTCTGAGACACCCTTGCTTCTGTGTTCTTTCCAAAACTTCACCAATTACTCAATTATGTGTTAGTTTGCTTATTTTCTGCAAGACAACACTGATTTACCATTCCTCTTAATGTTAACATTCAGTACAAGAAATGTGACAACATGTGTGTGTATGTTTATTTTGTCTTGTTTTGTTTTACAATTCTTAGCCTTAGTGTCATTGAGTTGATTTGTTTCCTCCCTGTACATCATATGTGTTAGTTTAGTCACCCCTGCCCAATCTGGTGGGGAAGATGAAGCAGCCACTTGTTATTGGGTGTACAGGCACTTGACTTGACTTATGTCTATAATGGCACTAGTAATAATGTCATCAGCACAATAACTAAGTGCATTCCCTCTTCAACATTTTTCATTCATGTTATCTCATGTGATCCTCACTATTGCCAATAAATTAAGTATTGTTACCATTATGGTTGCTTATTATGTTGTTATTTTTATCCCTGTTTTATAAATATACATATATATAGGACTAGAGAGACTAAGTGACTTTTCCGAAGATGTTCAGCTGTTAATGGTCAGTTGAAATTTAGAACCTCTCAGGAAACTGCAGTGCTGTGATGCCAATACAGGTGGTCTGAGTCTCTGGAAGGCAGCTGGGAGGGGTCAAAGGTAAGGAGAAAGGAAAAGCAATAGCAGGCTCTAAACCTAGGTGTTTTTCCCTGTCTGATCAGGGTGTAAGGAATGCCAGCTGAACCAACTAGAAGCCATCAGAGAGAAGCCACTGAGAAGATCCATGCCTTGCTGCTCTCCATGGGCACATGTGGCACTCAGATTCAGGGAGATGGATACAGGGGAGTGGGTGGTTGTTGGCATGAGAAAAAAAGTGAAAATAGGGTTTATACAACAGTATCCCTTATGACTTAAGGCAGCATCATAATTTAATGGGAAAGAGTAGAAGAGTGTGTGTGTGTGTGTGTGTGTGTGTGTGTGTGTGTGTGTGTGTGTGTGTTTCTTGATAACAGTGAAGTTCCGTAGTAGGGAGGCAAGTAGAAGAAGATAAAAATAATGTACTGCTATGGTGCCTGCCTTTATATCCAGGAAGTACTAACATATTTTGAGCTGCTCAAAGTAGCAGCTGGCAGAAATAGAGGGTTTGGGTTTTGTTGTGGCTTTTAATGAAGCTAGGATTATACCCATGTCATTAGAAAATACAAGAGGAAAGAGTAAAAGGAAAGTCATGTTCCCTTTTAAATTCAGAGTAAGGTTAGCATATTGTAACAGCATAGCCTGGTGGTCAAGTTTATGGATTCTAACATTGGATTGCTTAGGTTTGGACTTCAGCTTTTTCTACTTACTGCTGTGTGACTTATAAAAATTGCATCACCTCTCTGTGTCTCTGGAAAATTAATTTTTTTTATCATTTATCAAATATTTCATCATTTATAAAAATAAGGATAATACTAGGACTTTGCTTCAAAGGAATTAATGCAAGTGAAGCATTTGGAGCCGTGCCTGGCACAGAGTGAATAATCAATTAATGGTACCCCTAACTATAATTTAATGTGTGTCACAAGTACTTGCAAGCCATTTTAGGTAAATAATATGTCTGAAGATGACTGACTTCTTCCATCCTCCAGAAGAAAAAAGATTCTTCTACATGATAAAGCATAATGAGAGCTAATATCTCTTAGAAAATTTTTGGACAGTGCCACTTTGAGAAGTCACTTTTCTTAACTGTGATGCTTTAATTTGTTTGCCATTTTATGTACTTTTTTGTTTCTTTTAGACAGAGTAAGGACAGATAATTGCATGATTATAAAACATTTCAATTTAAGCTATTCTGTATGCCAAATTATAATACATTAATAAAATCAACCAATTAGACACTGTAAAATATTTAAAAGGATGTCTGATTTACATTTTCCCTTTTATTTGACCACGGAGAGAAGAGTAAGACTTTTTTAGAGTTTGCTATTTTTTGTGCTTTTGCTCATTTTATTTCCGCATTTATTATCTGGACCTGTGGAGAAAATATAGGAAAATGGTCAGGGCCCCTCAGATGTTCAGAATCTTCCCAAGCATTTGATGTAAATATGCACGTGTGCCCAGGTGTTCCTTTGTTATTGTCTAATGTAATTGTGCATGTGCACCCAGGTGTCCTGGGTTATGGACTTAAATATAAAGACTTAAATATAAAGAATGAACGGCTCTGATCCACAGGACCCCCACACCCAGGATGCTGCTACTGCTGCTGGAGGCTGTTGCTTCAATCCGTTGCTGCCAATGCCCCCGGAATGCCCTGAGAGGCCACGGCCACTGCTACTGCTGCAGACTGAGCTCGTGTCATCTGCCAATGGCTCCTAGAATCTTTCTCAATTACCTAGCGTGGACCTGCGTGTGAGGGGTCTGGTGACCCAGCCTTTACAATGGGTGTGAAGGGTTTGAGCCCTAGCCCTGACAATACAGATGGAAATTTAGTATAACTAAAATAATGAAACGTTTTGGTTTTAGCATAGCTATTGCTGTAACCCGACAATTGGTGTAGTTGCGAAGCTTTATAGGAGCATATAGATAAATCTAAACTAGTATTAAGATCCCACAAATACCTGTTGTACAAGTTCAGCAGTTGTGAAATAAGTGTTGGAATGGCAATTCTGTTTTTAGTGCTACATAAACTAATTACTTGTTAAACACAACAATTTAAATAGGACATTGAAATCTCCCTGCCTTAAAGTTTTCTTGGATTCAATTTACCATTCCAAGGGAAAGAATTTATGGGATAAGCTTGCCAGAAGGACATCTGATGAGATATTTGCATGATCTGTGGCCTTCACATCATTGGTTTGAACCTTAAGTGGACAGTGACCCAAAGTTGTAAGCATGAGAGACTCACTGGGAAGCCAGTATTTAAAATATTTGGGTGGTGACTTTTCTTCCTGTGGACAGATGTTCTTCCTATCCAAAAAAAAAAAAAAACACCTATATTTTGTATCAATTGACCTCTTTGTTTGAATGAATGGTTCATATTTGTCCTAACAAAAGCAACAATTAGAGAAAAATGTCGGGCCGGCCCAGTGGCGCACTGGATAGTGCGCCGCTTAGGAGGCGGTACGGGGGCAACACTGAGGGTTGCAATCCGTTGCCGGACACGGAAAAATAAGACAAAAAAAAAAAAAAAAAAAAGAGAAAAATGTCATTCTGCTGTAGTTCTTAGCAAGAGTAGACAAGAGGAAAAGAAAATAGACTTCTGCTGACCTTAAATAGCAACACTAAATTTTCACTATACATTTCATATTTAATCTTTCTATGCAATCTTAAAGCAATGCTACACAATCCAAAAAATCAACCTATTAATCACTATTAATCATATTTCTTTTTGATTTTTGATTCAGATTTTCTAAAAAGGACTCAGTAAGAGGCTCAGACACAAACATTACAAATCTTCTCAATGATCAGATAAATAACTACAAGCAGGTTTTTCTCCTTTTTATATGACTAGAGCTATAATGAAATAAAACAACTCTAACGGGCCACAGGCAAAAATAAAATTGTAATTCATTTTAATGTTACAGGCAAAAATAAGATTGTAATTCATTTTAATGTTACCTCAATACCAAAGAATGAACAGCTAGTAAGAGAGTGAGTCTAAAATGGTAAACATGAGGGTACTTCAAAAAGTTCGTGGAAAAGTAAGATTAACAAATAATACCTATCCTTCCATGTACTTTAAGTATTATAAATTTCCTCTAAAATTTAACAGATTATTTTAATGTTCATTTAAAATAATTGTGTGTAGGGAAAACAAGAGGAAGCACCAATATTCTCCTAAAACAGAATATACCAGTTACTCTTCTATGACATGGCCTTACCTACTTTAAAAACCGTAAGATTTGAAACATCCTGGGAAGGAAGAGAAGAGGCAAAAGTTTGTATCGGAAGCGAATACTGAAGACTATGTCAGGGTAAGAGTCACAGCTGGAGTGAATTTAAGTAGCTTTGTCCTCTTGCTCTCCCAATTCTAGCACAGAAATAAAATGATGTATGCACATACTTAATCATTAAAATACTTTTCTTGCTATTGATGAGGTAAATTTCCACTTTTTATCAACTATCAATTCTCTGTGGTTCGCAGTGAAAGAAAAGGAACATTAATGTAGATTGTTTCAAAATCTTTTAAATTATTTTGGAAAGTTTAATCTTAATAATGATTTGCTTCCCCGATTATGTTTAGCGTCAGCTGATGACCAAACAGGATAGCAGGGATAAGTTGGGATGGGTTAAAAAAAGAAAGTCGTGGATAATTTCAGACAGTGAAGAGATCACCTACAGAAAATAGAGTATATATTTTATTTCAGTGAGCACTTTCATGAATGTTCCTGCATGCAAATAAATGCAGCATTTTTAAAAAAGAAAATGTAATCTACAAGTATCAGTGCTCTCTAGCCAACTCCCTCAAGCTTCTGTTTCCATGCATTTCAAGAATTTGTTTCTCACATCATAACTTCATGCAAACCGCTGACCTTCAAGTGTCCAAGTTATATTAGAAAATCATAGAATCTGAATTTATATTAAACCAGTTTCAGCTTCTTTTTAGAGAAATATGCCAGGAAGCTTATCTACATTTGAAGTATAATTATTTGTCATTGTTCTATTGATCACTTTTAAAAATTCAAAATGCTATAGCATTGCATTTAAATTAAACTCATCTGCTAGTCTCAAAAAGACAGATCAAGGAGTAAAGACTAAAAGAAGTAATTACAAGCACAAATTCAAAAATTTTTCATTCACACACAAAACATTGTGAATTGCAAAGGCAAATTGATTTTTTAAATGCTTGGGTTTCTTAAAAAATTTGTTTTGAAGGTGGATTGTAAAAGTCAATACCTCAAACTCCAGGAGTGATGGTGTTCTTAATCAAAATATATTTATACACATGACATTAAAGATTTTGTTTGAAATTACTTTTGATGTAAAATATTTGAAATAGTCTTTTCAGGAATTGAAATACAAAAATATTGAAATATATTAGTATTTATATACATAACAGTAACCATCCTACAACTTGATTTACTACATATATATGAACTACCTTTAAAAACCTATTAGCAATAGGTGTAAATGGGAAGTCAAATTAAAACATTGTAAATAACATAGCAAATATCTGTTGTATAAATTCAGCTAATCTGTTGTACAAGTTTGCTAATTTGTATCAATCACCTGAATACTACCATTCCTAATTGTATGTAAGTTTCCATCAGAACTCAAAGCTGCGTTTTTGAAAGCAAACCTAAAAATGAGAACTCTAACACCTCTGGAGGACAGTATGTTTTTTTCCTGGGCCCTATAAATCTTTTCTAAAATTTAAGGGCACATTTCCTAGGAGTAATTCTTCAAATAATCCACCTTGCCTACAGAACAAAACTTCGATAAGTAAGAACCTTTCTCATATGAAATCAGGCTACAGTGAATCAAGAAAACCTTGGAGCCCCTTAAGTCTCATTTTCACTCTTGTAGATTAATGAACTATTAAATTTCTTCAATAATATCTTCTGCAATGGCAATAAAAATTTTTATTTTAATTATCCTGAAAAATTAAAACAGACAATTGTTCAATTTCCATTTACGAAAAAGAAGAGCAAAAATTAAGTTTCTAATCTGTCTACTTGGAGTTGCATTCCACAGTTTCTTCTTTCTGTATCCCTGAAAGGCATTTATTTCAACATCGTCACTCAAGGATAAAGGGCGGAAGGGCGCGGTCAAACTTACTAGGCCTCAGGCTAACACTATAGAATTGATCAGCTGATACTTTACTTTCAATCTTCTCAATCATAATTTGTTACTATGATAGATGAAAATTTAGCCCAGCTACATTTCAACTCAAGTGTTTCTCTATACTAAAAAGAAGTGACATCTTTCCTGTTGAATAGTCTTTCTAATTTCCATTCCATTTCCGAAAATAAGAATACTAAGAATTTTGGCAACCACATAACTAGTGGAACAAAGACAATAAAGAGACCCATAAATATCCAAAGAATTCCTTTTTCTACTTCTAAGGAGAGAGATTTTTCTCTATCTTTCTTCATAACGGTATACAATTTTATCGGCTAGACAAGTGAGAAGGCTGAATATACGAAATATAATCTTCCCATTTATCAGCTATTCTGCTATTCAACCTAACGTTTTGTTCTGTTTTACCGTTATCTCTGATATGTTACAATTTCCTCACAAACCAAACGTCCAATTTAAGGATCTGTTGTTACAGCTAAGTAAGAATAATAAAATAAATTCCATAAAAACGCTAAGTTATGGAGGGCACATTAGAAACTCAACTCATTTGTAAAATAAGTAAATACTCAATTTGAGAAGACACACGTATACTTGCAAATGCTTCAAGAAGCATAATTAAATAGGTATTGGGAGGGATAGCAAAATATGCATACATATTTTATACCTGTTTATATAGAGATATATCATCAAAACATAAAGGGCCTGGGATGGATTCCTCAGTCCACTCTGTGTGCTGCCATGGCGAGTGACAGTGCTTACGTAACGGATAATTTGACAGAGGAACATCAGGTGTTAGAGACCGATGGGGTGACAGAGACAAAAAGCACTCTACAGAAACTCCCGGAATATACATGGATTAGAATCAAAAGGAACCTCAAAAGATCACTGGGTCCGTCCCCCTGTCCTTAGCGGAACTGCACATTAAGCTAATAACATGGAATTTGAAGTCAGTAGCATTAGACAAGTCCTATGATTTGGGTTGAGAGTATCCATTCTTTCTAACCCATGCCCCATCTACTGATTAACCTCTAAGGGCCCTTAAGTCCATTGCTATTGAAAATGTCAGGGGTCCAGGAGAGGAAAGGGTAGTGAGAATGGGCACGTAAGCAAAGGTAAGTGTCCTTGTGTGAGGACGTGCAATGGTTATTTATGTATGTAAGTGTATGTATGTAGTTTCCTTGAGACCTTTAAAAAAATCCTGTGACTGCAGACTTTGTAATCCTTTGAGAGGATAGCTGAAACGTTTGACATTTCAAAGCTCTGGGAAGCATTCTAGAACTGCAAAACTAGTAAAACCGTCCCCGTGAGAGGGCGGTAGGGGGCCAGCCTCGGCCCGAGTCTTCCCTCGCCATCCATCCAGGACTGGCCCTCGCTGTCAACATTCACCCTGCCGCCTGCGCTGTGGGCAGGGGCGGCGCAGGACACAGCGCACAGATCCGCAGCAGCGATCCCCTCTGAGGACACAAGGAAACGCTGATCTGTAGGGCATGGGCCACCGCCTGGGGATAACAATTGTGCTGTGCGAGGTGCGTGTGCGTTTGGCAAACTGACTTTCGGTTTTGGCTTCCCACAAAAGGAGCAGAAGGGGGAGCTGTCCTGATTCCCAGTGCCCACAGAGCCCCCTCTCCTGGCCGCTGCGCGCTGGCCACAGCTGGTGCCTAGTGTGCGCGCCCTTGTCTCAGCGTCTATTTGTGTAACTGTTCGCAAGTGACTGTCAATCTGTCTGACGGAGACGCAGCGGAAAATTGCCTTTCGCAAAAACGCCTCCGGCGTCCTTGCTATACCGCTGGCGCGTAAGACGCTGTCATTGTCACTTCATTATTTTGCTTCCTCCCGGATGATTTATTTACGATTCTACATGAGTGAGAAATGCGCGTCTACTGGAGTTGTTTTCTGACCGTGACCTTAGTTCTTTGAAGTGAGAAAGTGGTTGGGGAGGGAAGAACAACCTGGAAAGGGGTAAAATCCCTCTCCGCATTGTAAAATGAACATATAAACCAGGTCTGGTTTAGCGCCCAGGACCTGGACTCAGACTGTCAATACCGACATCCCGCTCTACCACTTATACTAGCTGTGTGCCTTGGGCAAATTGCAGATCTCTTGTGCCTCAATTACTTCATTCGTAGAATGGGAAAGCAACAGCTCCTGGCATATCGAGAAGTGAAGATTTAATGAGTGAACCTGTAAAACGTTTAGAACAGTGCCTGACACGTAATAGTTGCTATGTATCAGCTGCTATTCACGTAAGCTGCATCACCGTTCTAAATGTAACGACCATTCTGGCCACTTTCCTCACGGGAACAATCTAGATCTTGGTATGTGCCAAAGTCCCAAAGCACAGGTGAGACAGAATTCTAACCCGCCCACTCCGTGCAGTGCAGAGCAGCAGCCACCCTGACGCCCCCGCCCGTGCAGACCCGGCTTCAGGAGCCCCTCCCCAGCGGCTGTGCGCGCTACACCTGAGGCAGCGCTGGAACGTTGCCGGGAGTAACGACAAAGGGCACGCGTGAGAGCGCTGGTCCCTACCTCTCCTGGCTGAAGAGTGTGTTTGGGGGGTTTTCCTACCTGCCCCAGGTTTTTGCCCTTCTTACTGCCGCCGAAAGCCAGTCCTTGGTATATGCCCGCAGATCGATTGGAGGCCTGGGCAGGCATCTCCCCGCCCAGAGAGGACTTGATGGAGTTGAGTTTGGCCCGCGAGCTGCCGAGCTGTGAGCTCTCCACCATCAGCACCGCGGCCAGTAGGAGCAGGCAACGGGACGAATCCTTGCCCCGCATCAACGCGGCCATCTCCCAGCGAGGGGTCCCCAGGGAGGCGCGAAGCCTGGAGGGGTGCTAGTGCAAGGGGGGAGAGGATCCCAACACGAAACCCCTCACTCGGGCCGCGGAGGCTCGCAGACTCTGCTCCCTCAACCCTTCCTGGCTCGGGGTCCCAGGACCTGTGAACTCAGTCTCACGCCTCAGGCCAGGAGGGAGCGCGACCCAAGCGAGACGCGCTTCTCCACCAGGGCAGGAAGTTCTGCAGTAACTGGAAGCAATCAAAGGCTAGGCGCCTTCTCGCCGAGGAGGCGTCACCGGGGTGCGAGAAGACCCAGGCCGGCGGGTCGCACCGCTTGCGTTGCTCCTTGCCCCGCACCGCCGTGTTCCCGCTCGGATCTCCGCGGTTCAATCCTCCTCGTAACTGACTCGGGAGGTCCGCACCAGTTCCTTCTGCTTCGGCCTCAGCTGCTTTTCTCTCCTCTCTTTTCCTACCCTTTATGTCTCAACCTTTGCAGGACACAAACCCTCCTTTTGAAGGTTAGCAGGCTCTGTAAAGGGGGATCAGGAACCGCCCGCGGACTGGACCCTCGATATCTCAGGCGAGCCGAGGTCCCCCTCGCGCGCACTCCCAGTCGCCCCGAAGCGTTGTTCCCTGGTTCACACGGGACGAGCGACCGCGGCCAGCGTCGCCGCGATGCCCGGGGAGCGGACTTGCGCTCGGCGCGATCTCCCGCTCTCGCTCTGCTCTCTCCCCCCGCCCTCTTTGCTTTTTATAGCTTCCAACAGTGGGGTTTTTTTTTCCTCCGCCCCCAATTCAAGAGTGACAAAGAGTGAAAACGTTTCTCTCACCCCCACGCCCCCGCCCCCTCTTTCCTTCCCCCGCTGCTGTTCTTTCCGCAGCGTCCCCTCCTGATTCTCCCCCTCCTCACCCTCCCACTCCTCCATGCCACAACGATTGGAAAAATGGGATTCACCCCTCAGAAGAACATTGGGGCTCCTAATATCTCACAGTGAGTGGAGGGGCCTTTGGGAACAGGCGGAGGGCAAATGTAGACATAGAGAGGGGCAAGCTGCCAACAGGCGTCGTGACCGCCATCACCCTTGCTCAGGTTCTCCAACCCATCCTCAGCCCCTGACTTCACGACGAGCGCTGGAAAAGCCCTACACAAACTTTAGAGAAGCGAGCGTAATATCTAATATCGTGTTCTGGGTGCGTTCAAGTTTGGTTTTAGTCTGTGCCTCCCAGTGAGTGTGTGAGGCTGTGCCATAGAAGTGCGCCTGGGGTGCCTAATGGATCAGGATGGGCTTTTAGAATGAGGGTGAGGAGGACCAAAGAGGGAAAGAGATGAGCCTCTTCTCTCCCTCCGGAGGCGTTTGGATCTTTCCAGTCTCATCCTTCTCCACTCCTGACCTCGCCACACACATAGCATATGTCTATGTCTCTGAGGGATTGGGAGGAAGAGGGTGCCCCGGGTACGCTCCAAGGTTTGGACCTTACAGCTTGATTGGGCATCTTATACAGTGCCAGGCAACTGTCCTCTTTGCGAAGAGAAAATCCCAGACAGGAACGAACTGAATGGGGGCAGGGAGCCTCTGAGGTCCTGCTTTCCTTGGTTTCCTGCCTCCTAGCCCCTGGGAATTCCAAGGGAAGCCTTTCTTGTCATCCCGGAGACTTCCCAGGTCCGGTCCTCTTCTGCGAAGGTCGAAGGCTGCTTGGCGAGGGACTGGGACGCGCGGGTGCGCGGCACTTGGGGGCGCCAGTGTCAGCCGCTGTGCGAGGTGCGGAAGCATGGCAGGACACGAGCCGTCCCGGCAAGCGCTAGGCTTAGTGAGGTTTGGCCGTCAAGAGCCAAGGCTTCCAAAGCAGTGTAGGGGTTTTTCGAAAGTTGTTGCAAACATGTTTGCAGGCACTAACGTCCCGGAGCAGAGAAACCGAGCTACAGAGACACAACTAGGAGTTAGACGGTGAGGCTGGCAGCGAGGAGAGAATGCCCGCAGCGTGCGCTTCAGAATTTGCGGACCTGGGTTCCTCAGCTTTCACACTTGATCTTGGCACACACCAGCATGTCCAGGAGCACGAATGTTAACATGTCGCTAAGTGACAATGTTAGGGTCCCTTTATTTTCCCCCAGACTACGCTGAGACTTGAAGTGTGGATTTAGAGATGGTCTCTCTCAGACAGCTCCAGTTTTGCCTATTTCTTTCCTGACCTATTTATGAGTCTTTCTGCCCTGGAATTCTTCCATTTTCAGAAAGTTTTGTTTTGTTTTGCTTTGCTTTGCTTTTTTAACATACAAGCAAACAGGGATTAAAACTTGATAAACCCTGTGGCATGTTTTCTTATCTTTGGATTGCCTTAGGTTAGAGATTTTCACATTTTAACGGTATTTTGTTTGTTTTTTACTTTTTAAAAATATGCCTAGGAATAACACATGGATGACCCTTGAGGACATCATGCTAAGTGAATTAAGTCAGTCAAAGAAAGACAAATACTGCATGATTCCACTTATATAAGGTATCTAAAATAGTCAAATTCATAGAATCAAAGAGTGGAATGGGGGTGACCAGGGGCTGGGGGGAAGGTAGAATGGGGAGTTACTATATCAATGGGCATAAATAAGCTCTAGAGATCTTTTGTAAAACATCCTTCATATAGTCAACAATAATGTACCATACACTTAAAAACTTTTAGAAGGGTAGATATCATGTTAAATGTTCTTACCATGATATGTATATATATATATATATGTAAAGTTTTACATATATATATACACATATGTCTATATACACACATACATGTATACACATTCAAATATACATACACATACATGTGTGTGTGCACGTACACACCCAGGAATTAATTTTTAAGTTTGTAAGAATAAGGGAGGTATTATAGGCACTAGAGGAAGGCAAGGAAAATGACCCCTACTCTGTGAAAAAGTATGGGGGATTCAGAGCTTATATTTTGCCTTCATTCTGATTTGCCAATCAGGAAATATTACAGAAATGGAGAAAATTAAGTTAGGAATCTTCTGGTTTGAATATTTTTGAAGAGTATTTTAGAACAAAAGGAAAAGTCAAGATATAGCTAAATATTCATATGTAGGCAACGAATCACTCTACGTTCACTTGGAAGGGTGTAGACTTTGACCATAAGTTAAAGAACGAACTCAAATGAACCAAGAGAAAATTTAAAGATGTTTTGCCTATTTCTGTTACTTCCCTCTTTCCTTACCTCCATCCAAAATAATGTTCCACATATTGAGGCCTAACTCTTTTTACATGTACTGCTAAACAGAAAAGTCATGTCAAGATCAGTATGGTTATTCTCAAGAAACCCCTCAGCTTTGAGTACCATAATAAAAGATTATCTCAGAGGCTAATGCAACACTCCACAAGCTCCAAAAGGAAACTTTTACAAATATAGTTAAAATCAAAGTTCACATGAAATTTACTTGCACAAACATTTTCTCATATAAAACAAAATCATGCATATGGAATTAAATGCTAAAACATACACAACTATACCTTAGGCTAAAAAAGAGGCAAAAACTAATTTTATTCATGACCCAAATGTTTTCTGTAAAATTGTTTGACAGAAACAGATGCATAAAACCCATATGTAGACAGGTAGATATGCATACACAAAATCAACTAACTGCAAATAAACATAATCCTTTGGATTACTGTCATAACCCCATATGAGTTTTTCCTTGTGTGTTTTCTTCAGTATAAAGACACAATCCTATATTTTACTTGAAAAAATAGATTTAGATTTTTTTATGCCATTTGCAATAACATAATTAGAGAGTAAATGTATAAAAACAAGGCTGAACAGAAGTAATGATAGGGCCCTCTTTATACAGAAGAAAGTTCCTCTGTGTACACTTTTTTCCTTTGGAAATACATTCCATCCTCTCTGCTCTTCTAGTTGTGAAGCCACGTTGCATAGAAAAGCCACAACTTTCTCACCAGTTACTACTGGATCCTGGATACTTCTGAACACTTAACTCTCAAAGGCAAGTTAAATGTACAATTTGTCACCTTATTCTTGTTTACCAAAACTTACTATTTTTCATCCCATTCTCTCTTTTCCTGCATTAGTGACTGCTTTCTAAAATAGTCTATTTATCAGTTGCTCAGTGCGTTCACTGTACATTCATTAAGTGCAAGTCCCTGATGACACAGTGTGCCTCTAGCCCGTCTCAGGAGTTGCTGCTGTGAGCCTTCCTCTATTCTCACCTACTACTGAATTCTGCCAGTCTCAGAGTTCAGTCTCTCACAGGATATTTGCAAGATGGCTCGAGTCTAATGGGAATAAAACAGATTAAAAATACCCTCCAGAGTACTTTCCTTTCCTCGGAATTTACATGTACATCTTACTAATGTACATAGAAACAGTGGTTGTACATTTGTGGTTGAACCCAAAGAAATGACCCTAGTGATGACCAGTTTAGGGTAGTAAGAACAGAAGTAGTGTATTATGGCAAATTTGTGAAGGGAAATTACTTTTAGGTATGTTTTATAAGACCCCAAATCATCTTGCACCAAAGAATGGACATGAGAGACCTTCATGATCTAGATGGATGTTAAGGAACTGGAAAATAAGATTATGTGAGTTTCCTTCTCTATAGTAAACCAAGCTACCTGTTTCTGTAGCCTAGTAGTACTCATACTTTGGATCTTATCACGTAAGAATTTTATGTTTCTCACCCTGCATAAAGGACAACAGTATCATGTGTTGCTGTCAATTACATTTTAAATTATTTGCAACAAATATAATCTAGCACTGGCTGTGAAAATCTTTTGTGTTCCTTGATAGGAATAATTCTTATACCATATATGAGAAATTATATTTCTTATCTAACCCCTCTGTTAGTTTCAGTTGTTAACTCTATTCTGCCTTGATCTCATGGACAGCAGGACCAGCTAATGAGAAAAGACATTGTCCCTTACATTTGGGTCACTAGCTGTGCTTGACACAAACATGCACACATGAAATGGTTCAGGGGATTTCACAGTAAATCAATCAGAAACATAGTAATTGCTCAGCCAATGGCTTGTCTTCGGAACCTTGACAAATCAGTCATTCTTCTCGATACTTTACCTGCTACCTAAATGAGAGAATTATTGAGCAAATATTTCCCCTTGAGCCTGAACCCAACTAATTCAAAAAATGCAAATAACATAATCTGAAACTCAGGCAGATAAACTGATTCTTGTGTATGGAAGTAATCATAGGTGAAGTTCAAATTAGAAACAATCTCTAAATTTTTAATACCAAATTCTTCCCTTTATGGATACACAATTTCCATTGGTTCTATACCCTGCAAATCCTTCTTGGTGGCCGACTTCTTACTGCTGAGTTCTGGCAGACTGTTTCAAGATTCATCTTTGGAAACAATACTGAAGTACCAAGTAATACTTGGCAGTGAAAGGGAAATATGTTTAATTCTTGAATGAGATTCAAGTGCAAGAAATAACATCTTGATGAGCAACAAAACAAACAAATTTTAGATAATCTGGACCAGTGGTTTCCAGACTCTGTTCTTTAGATCTCTAGGGTTCTGTAAAGATCTCTCAAGGAAGTTAAGAGCTGTAGTATTTTGGATAAGACCTCAGAGGAGAAAGATCCAGCAACGTTAATTTTTAAATGTTTGTTTCGGTTATTGTTTTTATTTGGGGGAGGATTGTGTTTGTTGGTTGGTTGGTTTTAATTAACTGTTTAACTGTTCAGATTTAGAAGCCACAGTGAGTTGGGAAAAATACTCTGTGAAGGTTCAACCTGCCAACAACAGGATGGATTGATTTCTACCCTGTTATTATTAAGGATTATTTCCAAGACAAACATTACTCAAATGGGAAAACTATTCAAAATTTGGCAGTTTATTCAAAAGTGATTTGGTCATTTGAAGTAGGGAATATTAAAAAATGGAAGGGCAGGGTAGCTAATCCAGTCATGGTACAATATGTTTGTTCCTGATTAGTTAAAGATATGGAAAAAATTTTAACTATACTCATACCACAAATAAAATAAATTGTGTTATAGATTGAAAAATAATGGTACAACTATTTGCAAAAAATAAGAAAATAGGTTCCCAAGTGGCAACTCAAAATCTATGTTTGAAACATAACTAGGCTTGGTATCAAAATAAAAAATGTGTTTAGTTTATCTTCAGACGATCATTTTGTAATAGATCTTACTTTTTGGTACTGTAGGAATAGGTTAAAATACCTAAGCTGAAAAACAGTTTGGTGTATAAAAAAGTCAAGATACTAAACTTCTATCAGTTTTAAGGAATTTTATAGATAACTGGCTTGGAATATATAGCAATAATCAAAATAATAATAATAAAATATATTGAATGCTTACTATGTGTCAGGTGTGTTAAATACTTTACATGTATCATTTTTTATTTGTATCCCACAGTTTATACCTTTAAAACAATGAATGTACAGTCCAATATTAAAATAATACTGAGCAAAAGAGTAGTTTGCAGCACAGTGGGTCCCCATTTGTAGTTACAGATGCCGGTTATGGCAACAATGTGGAGTGCACATAAGAAAAGGGAAATCCATCATAAGAAATTGCAGGGGCCTCTGTATCCTTGCAGTAGGGCCCAACCCTGACTCCTCAGAAGGAGCCAGATAAGTCACTTGGTAAAGTGCTACAAATAACACCAAAAATAGGAGTATATTATTACATACATTCCAGCTTTGCCTAATATAGTAAAATTCTTGAGACTAAGTGATCGTATAGCAGAGAACTTAAAAAGGCCTTCTGCTATAAAGAAGGTGTATTAGGTTTCTAAGGCTACCATAACAAAATACTACAGACTTGGTGGCTTAAACCACAAAAGTTTATTTCCTCATCATTCTGGAGTCTAAAAGTCCAAGATCAAGGTGTTGACAGGTGTGGTTTCTTCTGAGACCTTTCTCCTTGGTTTTCAGATGGCCCCCTTCTCACTGTATCCTCACCTAATTGTCCCTTGGTCTGTGTCCAAATTCCTCTTCTTATAAGGACACAAGTCGTATTACATTAGGGTCTACCCTAAAGACTTCGTTTTTATTTAATGACCTCTTTGACAAACTTATCTCTGAATATGGTTACATTCTAAGGTACTGGGAGTTAAGGCTTCAACATGTGAATTTGGCAGAGAGTTGGGAAGGGCACAATTCAGCCCATAACAGATGGATTTATAGACATAGTACATATTAAAACATTTTTTAAAATACTAACATTTTTATGCAAAAGGGATACAGCAATCTACCAGAGTTCCTAAACTTAATGGGGGAGCTGTATTATATGTTCACTTAAAAACATAATTTAACTCTTTTTTATTACCATTTACCTCCGAGTCTGTGTTAATGATAAAAACTTCCTCATCTTTCCTCTGTGTGTGACTTATGGGTAAATTTTAATTCAGCCAAGTGAGTCTCAGTGTTGTTGTCAAGATTCCAATGGGGTTCTGAAACAGAAAACAAAGAATACAGGCAATTTGCCAATAAGATTCAGTAATTTCTACATCTTTTTTTTTCCTTTTTGTCTTTTTTACTGACTGGTAACGGGATCACAACCCTCGGTGTCGCGCCCGTACCGGGGACCAGCAACGGGATCGCAACCCTCGGTGTTGTGCCTGCACCGCGCTCAGCCAGTGAGCGGGAACAGGTCTCCACATGGGATCCGAACCCTCAGCGGGAGCGCCACTGGGCAGGCCCAGTAATTTCTACATCTTAAAAAAGTAACTAGTTAATGAAAGATGGAAACAATAAAACACAGGAGTACATGATATAAACATGAAATCAGCTCACATCCAGGCAAGCAACACAGCCAGCTGAGACACCCCGGGGTCCTAGGACTGGAGATGAAGGACAGCCACACCCCCACTCCCAACCAAATCTTAGAATGTACTTATTACCCTTTTTTGTGGGGGGAGTGATCTGCTCATGTCCTTCACCAAATTCCTACTTATATTTTTCTAATTTATTTTTAAGTGTTCTTTTTGCAATTATAATAAATAAATAAAAATTTTAAAAAGAAATAAATGAAATCATTGTAGATCAAAGAAAAAGGAAGCAACAATCAAAAATAGAGTGATTTAGCAATCAGCAAGTCATTCTGTTACTAATTTAATTTGTCCACTTATTTAATTTGATTTGTTCAATTTACTCACTAAACTAATAGTCACTTGGAATCACAGTATCTTTAATTAATTCAAGACAGTGCTAAATATGTGAAAGCACAGGGGATATCTAATTTCATTGAAACTTCTCATGAAATCATTTTTTAATATATGTTCACTTTACCACTTAGTGTTTAAATTATCAAGAAATCTGAGTTGGAATAAGCTGTAATTTAGTTTCCTTTTTTGTTATTGTTCTTTCTAAAATCTATAAAATGCATTTTGTTTTTTAGTGTAAAGAACATATGTGCAGGTTTGTGTACACCAAAGATCAAATATCTGCTAGAATATAACAACTCTTTATATGTTACAGCTAAAACTGGGTTAGCCTTGCTCTCCAATATCAATATAGTATTTCATAATTAACAAGAAAAAATTCTCAAATTTTTGGTCAATTTGCCTATTAGATATCAAAATGTACAGTATAAATATGATCTTAGCATGTATTAGAATTATTTAAAGTTTTTAAAGTATCTTTTTGTCTTACAATCTTGAATATATTTCCCCTCTAGTTAACACTGGAGCTAGCATTAGGGCCACTCTTTCTAACATGCAAAGGTAAGACGTTTAGAACCTTTCAAGCACTACTTCTAAATTCCATGAATCACCTGATTTTCCTCCTATATGAGGTTACTTCAAAAGTTCATGGAAAAATAGAATTAAAAGATATGACTCCATGAACTCTTTGAAGTATCTTTGTATGTTACTATAATTTTAGTAGGTCATCCATTTAAAAAAAATCCCATTTCTGCAAGTTCTAATCAAAAGTTATGTTTGTTACAGTCCAACACACTTCATTCTCTTTGGCCAAGTGTAGATACAGCCTAAGACTGCTAATTATAAGTTAATTTGGATGATATCTGCCACTTACTTGTAAAGCACTTCCTGAACATAGCAGACATGTTCATCTGATTTTCTGTTTCAATGGCCATTCAATGTTAAAATGCCTTCAAGAAACCATTCCAAGTCATGCCTCTAAATAAGTTCATATATGTGGGAGATGAAAATTGCAACTCATCATGATATTATTATCTGACAACAGAAGAGTTCCTGTTTTGGTGGTGGTTGTTTGTTTTTTAATATCAGTATTCTTACAGTTATTATCAGTCTGAAAAATGAGAGGTGCAAGTTTATGCAGCAGAGGGCAGTAATGTACACTTATAATGGTAAGAAAAATGAAGAGCTAGAGATTATGAAAAAGTAATATTTTCGGGAGAAAAGTATTTAAATGACTTTCTTATATCAGTGTTATTGAATGGAAAAGAACTGATTAATAATTCACCTATTCTTCCCATGCAAAGGTCCAATATTTCTCAAATAATAGATTGCCAATGTTAAAACAAATTGAGAAAGTTTTACCTTATCCAACTATACACAGAGAGTCATCTTCCTTTGTAAGGATCTATGCAGAGGTTGCCCATATGGCATTATAAAAACTCTACCAAACCACTCAAAAACAAAGGTAGATATACAATGGTGAAAATGATCCAATGAAGGTGCAGAATGCACTGGAAATTAACAACCTACTTAATCTCACTTGCTACTACTATATTCTCTGACTTTCTCTGGCTACCTGAAAAAAAAAAAAAAAACAATGCAACAAGATCCAAGGACCTTAGTACTTACCTTCCATTAGTTCCTGTGACTGCCCTCTGACCCAATAATATTTCCATCTTTTTGTCCTGGTTCTTTCAAAATCTACTTCAACAAGCTGTTTTCCTCCTCACTTACTCTGATTTTATCCCTTATTCTACTGTTTGAGATAAGCCATCAAACAAAGCAACACCAACACAAGTGGGGTTGTTATTTTAAAAAATGATAGGTAAAAATTTGAAGGTAAAATCTGGAAATGCATCATGGTGTAGTTTTTCTAACTTTTGCATTACTACATAAAATCCAAAAAAGACACAAGGATAATAAAACCAAATAAACAACAACGACAATATACATACAGAGAGAGACAAAAACTATAGTAACATTAGTTAACAAGAACAAGGTGAGTGGGAAAATTACAATATTTACGAGGCCCACATCATATCAATCTCTGTGAAAGAGGAAACTTAAGGAAAAACACTGGAGTTCTGAGAACAGAAGAATCCTCAAATCTCCAACAGTTTTCCATTGGAAAGATCACAGCCAATCTGAGAACAGTAGACAAAATCAGGAGGAAATGGTTTCTGCAGGTTCTAAATCAAGGAACAAAGCCCCTTAAGGAGGAGAAACTTCTGGGAATAGAATGCAAATTGAAGAGGCCAGGGACAATAGGACAAAAGGGAAAAGTGTAAATAAAAGTGAGCAGCGGGAAAAAATAGATCTCAAAAATAAGAGGCCATATTTGAAATCACTTTATAAAAATAATAGAAGAGGAAGCACCAGGAGAAATTAAGCTAGAAAACTTATTCTGCCAAACCTTCTCTCTACTAGCAAAGAAAAACTTATTTGACTTAAAAATGGGGAGTCAAAAAGGACTGTAGTCCAATCTTTTACAAATTTAATGCGAAAAAAAGAGAATAATGATTAGAACAGCATCACTACAAGCAAGCCAAAAAGCAATGCTCAGAAACATATAAAAACAATAACCTAAAATTTCAAAACACTCTAAAATTAATAAAAATATTGAAACTATGAATGAACATTATAAATTAGAATTAGAAAAGCTCTAATATTATGTTTTAAGGAAAGAAAGATTTAAAAAGAGATGTAACAAGAAAAATAATTTCAGAAATGAAAATTAAACTGGAAAGAACAAAAAGCAGCATATAATGCTTTAGAAGAAAAATATGGGATGGAAAGGAGGGAAATTAGAAAAATCAAAAAGAAATAAGGACAGAGATAAAGGGAGCTCAAGAAAAATAGTAAATATAGCTGATAGGAAAAAAAGATCCAACATACTTATAATAGTTTTCCCTAAATAAGAAACCCAAGCAATGGAACAAAACAAATACTAAAACTAATAATTTAAGAAATCTTTCTAAAATAACAAAAACAAAAACAAAAATATTTGAAAGTACATATGACAAATTATACAGGGGTAAGTCAATCCAGGATGAACAACACCATAACATATTCTAGTTAAACTATTAAACTTAAAAAAATTGTTTCATCAGTGGGCAAAATGATTATGTTACTTATAAGGGACATTTTAACAGCTAGGCTTTATATCTGAAAACAATTAAGTAACATATTTAAAATACTCCAGGAAAGAAAATTTGAACCAAGGGGTTTGAATCCAGCTAAACTGATCTTCATGTGCAAAGTTTCCACACAAAATGGTTTATAAATACAAAAAGCCTGAAAATGTTATTATATAAACCTTTTCTTAGAAATTTACCAAAAAACAAGATTCAGACTACAATGACTGTACCAATCTTCTTGTGAATATTGATGTAAGGAAATCTTAAATAAAACAGTAGTAAAGAAATTCAACAGGACTTTTAAACAATACACCATGACTAGTGGGGCTTATTTAGAAATTTAAATTTAGGAAATCCATTAATATGCTCCACTAGTATAACAGAGTTAAGGAGAAAGAAATATATGACCATGTATCAATTGATGCAGAAAAGGCATTTGTTATCATTCAACCAATACCATTCATATTTAAAATTATTCAATAAAATGGAAATTTATGGGTGCTGTTATACACACATATATCTTATTACAAAAGTTAGCATCTTTACATAGGGAATCAGTTGTTGCTTAAACAACAAAGTCAGAAACAAGACAAGAATGCCCATGATCTCCACGTCAGTGAGCCCTGTTAGAGATAATGGTCATTCAATTAAGCAAGAAAAATCAATTATAGGCATAAGAATTAGAAAGGATAAGGTAAAACTGTTTATATTTGTAGATGATGTAAGCATATTATCTGGAAGTTCCCCAAAACAGCATTTACTAAATAAGTAGTTTTAAAACTTAATATCCCATATTTAGTAGCCTTCATACAGGCATGCACAGGACCTCAGGAGACACCACATCTATGCAGGTGACTTGCCACAGGTACTGCTGCTGCGAGGGTGGCTCACTGCCAAGCAGCAGTTACAACTACCATGCAGGTGGCCCACTGACCACTTGACTGCAATGACATAAGGATAATCACCAGCAAAGCCCAGGGAGAGAGGTGAGAGAAGACAGACCCATGATCCAGTTGTCCAACCCACAGGGATTATTATGCTGCTACACACAGTAGCATACCTGGGGGTGGGAGGTACTTATTCAGTCCACATGACTGCCTCGATCTGAGGAGAGACACATGCAGAACCCCCAAGAGTGCAAAAACCCAGGATACCAAAATAGAGCAAGAAAGAAAATTCCCAATCACCAAAATCCCATCTCCCAACTGGGGCAAGAACGGACCCAGGAGGAGCCTCTTCCTGTAGGAAAGAGAAAAGAGAAACCCTGCCCAGGGACAACCATTCAAACTGAGGAGCTCCAGTATACCCCAGTGCACTCATCAGCATCATGGGACACTAGCCAATGAGCCAATGAGCCTGTCCAGGGACACTCACACCAGCCAAAGAGCAACAAGGCACCCAGGCACTTCTCCCAAGAACTTGACAGTTTGCTCACATCCTTGGCAAACCAACACAGTGTCACTAACCTCAGCAAGGAATCATTAAGTGCCCCAGTGCCTAGGCCATGGAAGCACTCACACACAACTCTGACACTGAATGCAGCTTAAGTACCCACATGGAGATTACACTATTGCTTCTACCTGGAACCAATATTAAAATACCCTATTCAATAGTCAATATAAAAAACATCTACAGGAGGAATTCTCTCTCCTCAAAGCCCACTTCAGAGAAAAGAAGAAGCAACTGCTCTACCAGATGACCAGACATCAACATACAGACACTAGAAATACAAAAAAACAAGAAAATATGACACCACCAAAGGAATACAATAATTGTCAAGTACTGGAACTCATAGACCAAGAAACCATTGAAATGACTGAAAAGGAATTCCAAGCAACAATCTTAAGCAAACTCAATGAGATACCAGAAGACTCAGTTAGACAATGCAGTGAAGTGAGAAAGTATCCAGGATATAAAGGACAAAATTTACAAAGAAATCAATACCAAGAACTTCTGGAGCTAAAGGATCAATTCAACAAAATAATAAAAAATAAAAACACAACTGAGAGCTTAAGCAGCAGGTTAGAGCAAGCAGAAGAAAGAATTTCTGATCTTGAAAATACTTTTTTCAAAATACACCAGGTGGACACATACACACACAAAAAAAGAGAAGGAAGGAAGGAAGGAAGGAAGGAAGGAGGGAGGAAGGGAGGGAGGGAGGGAGGAAGGAAGGAAGGAAGGAAGGGCAATTCAAAGAAATGAAGAAAATCTAAGAGAGCTAGCAGACAACTTTAAGCACACAAACATCCAAATCACGGGTGTTCCAGAAGTGGAGAAGAAAGGAAATGGCATTGAAATCAATTTCAACAAAATATAAAAAAATAATAATATTAGAAATTTCCCAGGCATAGGGAGAGACATGGACTTTCAAATCCGGGAGGCTCATAGATGCCCAAACAGATTCAACCTAAAAGGTCCTCTCTAAGACAGGTTATATTGAATTGGGAAAAGCTCAAAGACAAAGAGAGAATCTTAAAAACAGCAAAAGTGTCAGTCACCTATAAGAGAGTCCTCATCAGGCTAACAGCAGACTTCTCAACAGAAACTCTACAGGTTAGAGGAGAATGGAATAATATATTCAAAATGTATATTTTTTTAGAAAAAAGGAGAAATAGGGTATTTCCCAGACAGACAAAAACTGTAGGAGTTCACCACCACACCACCAGCCCTAAAAGAAATTCTCAAGGGAGTCCTGCATCTGGAATCCAAAAATGACCATCATTACCATGAATACACAAGAAAGAACAAAACCCACTGGTAGAACAAAAATGCAAACAAGAAATAGAAAGAAACTATATCTTACTGCCTCAAAAAAACAACAAACATCAAAGACAAACAATAAAAGAGGAATAAAGAAAAAAAAGACATTTAAAACATCCAAATGAAAGTTGATGAAATAACAGGAATAATACAATACATTTCAATAACAATCCAAAATGTAAAGGGATTAAACCCCTCCCTCAAATGACACAGATTGATTGGATTAAAAAGCTAGACCCAACTATTTTCTGTCTTCAAGAGACTCACCTCACCTGTAAAAGACATATACACACACTAATAGCAAAGAGATGGGAAAAAATATACTATGCAAATGGAAACCAAAAATGAGCAGGAGTAGCTATTCTTACATGAGATAAAATGCGTTTTAAACCAAAAACCATAAAAAGAGACAAAGAAGTCCATTATTTAATGATAAAGGGATTTACCCAGCAAGAAGACATAAAAATCATAAATATATATGCATCCAGCACCAGAGCATCCAGATATATAAAGGAAATACCATTAGAACTAAAGAAAGAGACAGACCTAAATGCAATAAGAAATGGGGTCCTTAATGTCCCTCTCTCAGTATTGGACAGATCATGCGGGCAGCAAATCAGCAGAGACACACAGGATTTAAACTACACTTCAGGCCAATCGGACCTGGCAGATATCAAAAGAACATTTCAACCAACAACTACAGAATATATATTCTTCTCATTAACACATGGAAGAGTCTCCAGGCTAAACCACATGGTAGGTAACAAATCAAGCCTCAACAAAGTTTTAAAAATTAATATCATTTCAACTATCTTTTCAGGCCACATGGAATAAACTAGAAATCAATAAAAAGAGAAACTCAGGAAACTATACAAATAAAAGGAAATTAAACAACATGCCCCTGAATGACCTATGAGTCTGGTAAAGTTTGGATGTGTTGTCCCCACCAAAACTCATGTGGAAATCTAATCCCCAATGTGGCAGTGATGGGAGCTGTTTGAGTCATGGGGGTGGATTCCTCATGAATAGATTAATGCTGTCTGGGGGCAGGGTGGCCTGAGTGAGATCTTGCCCTATTAGTTCCCATGAGAGCTTGTTTTTAAAAAGACCCTGGCACCTCCTCTCTACTCTCTGCTTCCATCATATTGAAATGTGAGATCCCTGGGTCATTGTTGCCACCACCAGATGGACTTTGGACTTCCTGGCATCAGAAACTATAAGCAATAGATTTCATTTTCTTTATGAATCACCCAGTTCCATGTATTTTGTTATAAGCAACACAAATGGACTGATACAGGTCCAAGAAGAAGTTAAACAGAAGATCAAAATATTTATTGAAACTAATGAAAATAAAGACACATCATACCCAAACCAGTGGGATACAGCAAAAGCAGTACTAAGAGGGAATTTTATCTCAATAAACCCTTACATCAAAAGAATAGAAAAATTTCAAATAGACAACCTAATGCTACACCTCAAAGAACGAGAAAAACAAGAACAATCCAATCCCAAAGTAGTAGATGGAAAGAAATAATCGAGATTAGAGTAGAACTAAATGAAATAGAAACCTAAAAAACAATACAAAATGATGGGCCGGCCCGGTGGCACACTGCTACAGTGCGCCGCTTGGGAAGCACGGCAGCACTCCCGCCCGAGGGTTCGGATCCCACATACAGACCGGTTCCCGCTCACTGGCTGAGCGAGGCACGGGAGCAACACCGAGGGTTGCAATCCCGTTGCCGGTCCCCGGTCCGGTACGGGGGCAACACTGAGGGTTGCGATCCGTTGCCGGACACGGAAAAAGACAAAAAGACAAAAAAAAAAAACAATACAAAATGAAATAAAAAGTTGGGTTTCTAGAGATAAACAAGATAGAAAAACTATAAGCCAGGCTAACTAAAAAAGAAGTGGTAAGACCCAAATAACAAAAAGTAGAAATGAAAAAGGAGACATTGCAACCAATACCAGAAAAATACAAAGATTCATTAGAGACTATTATAAACAGCTGTACACCAACAAATTTGAAAACCTGGAGGAAATGTATAAATTTCTGGACACATACAAACTACCAAGACTGAACCAAGAAGAAATAGAAAACCCGAACAGACCAATAAAAAGCAATGAGATTGAAGGAGTAATCAGAAATCTTCCAAGAAAGAAAAGCCCAGGACAAGATGGTTTTACTGCTGAATTCTACCAGGTATTTAAACAGGAATTAATACCAATTCTCTTCAAACTACTCCAAAAAATTGAAACAGAAGCCACTCTCCCAAACTCATTCTGTGAGACTGGCATTGCCCTGATAGCAAACCAGACAAAGATAAAACAAAAAAAGAAAACTACAGGCCAATATCTCTGATGAAGATAGACACAAAAATTCTCAACAAAATATTAGCAAACAGAATGAAGCAATGATGAAAAAAATTATACACCGTGATCAAGTGGGATTCATCCCAGCTTTGCAAGATGATTGAACACATACGAGTCAATAATTACAACACACCACATCAACAAAATTACAGACAAAAACTATATGGTTATCTGAACAGATTCAGAAAAAGCATTTGACAAAATTCAACATCCCTTAACGATAAAGACTCTCAGCAAATTAGGTATAGAAGGAAAGTATCTCAGCACGATAAAAGCCATATATGACAAACCCAGCACCCAATTCATCCTGAACAGGAATAAGACAAGGGTGCCCACTCTCACCACTCCTATTTAACACAGCATTGGAATTACTAGCCTGAGTAATCAGGCCAGAGAAAGAAACAAAGGGCATGCAGATTGGGAAAGACAACGCCAAACTGTCCCTGTTTGCAGATGTCATGATCCTATATATCGAAAAAAACCTAAAGACTCTATTTATAAAAGGAACTCTTAGAGCTGATAAATGATTTCAGTAAAGTTGCAGGATACAAAATCAACATGCAAAAATCAGTAGTTCTTAAACTCTAATAACAAACTAGCAGAAGAAGAAATCAAGAAAGCAAGCCCATTTATAATATTCACCAAGAAAATAAAATACCTTGAAATCAATTTAACCAAGAAGGTGAAATATCTCTACAATGAAAACTACAAATCACTGCTGAAAGAAATTAAAGAAGACACAAAAAGTTGGAAAGACATTTCACACTCTTGAATTGGAAGAACTAACATTATGAAAATGTCCATACTACCCAAAGTGACCTACAGATTCAATGCAATCCCCATCAAAATACCAATGACATTCTCCATAGAAATAGAAAAAGCAATCTTAACATTCATATGGAATAACAAAAGACCCTGAATAGCCGAAGTAATCCTCAGCAATAAATAAATAAATAAAATTGGAAGCATAACACTACCTGACTTCAAATTATACTACAAAGCTATAGCAACCTATTGTAACCAAAACAGCATGGTACTGGCTTGAAAACAGACACTCAGACCAATGGAAGAGAATAGAGAACCCAGAAATCAACCCACAAACTTACAGCCAACTTATATTTGACAAAGGCACCAAAAACATACAATGGGGAAAAGACTGCCTCTTCAATAAATGGTGCTGGGAAAGCTGGACATCCATAAGTAGAAGAATAAAAGTAGACCTGCACTTTCCAACATAATCAAAATTAACTCAAAATCATAATCAACTCAAAATGTATTAAAAACTTAAAAGTAAGACCTAAAACTATAAAACTACTAAAAGAAAGTACTAGGGGAAACATTTCATGAAGTAGGATTCATCAAAGACTTTATGAGTAAGAACACAAAAGCACAGGCAACAAAAGAAAAAATAAACAAGTGGGATTATGTCAAACTAAAAAGCTTCTGCACAGCAAAAGAAACAATTAATAGAGCAAAAAGACAACCTACAGAGTGGGAGAAAATGTTTGCAAACCATGCATCCAACAAGGGATTAATATCCAGAATATACAAGGAACTCAAACAACTTAACACTAAAAAAAAAAAAGTAATTTGTTAAAAAAAATGGGCAATATTACTAAGCATCGGTGAAATGCAAATCAAAACCACATTGAGATATCCTCTCATTCCAGTTAGACTGGCCAATACCAAAAAGACAAAGAACAACAAATGCTGACAAGGATGAGGAGAAAGGGGAACTCTTGTGCACTGTTGGTGGGACTGTAAATTAGTGCAGCCATTATGGAAAGCAGTATGGAGATTCCTCAAACAACTATAGAAAGAACTGTGATACAATCCAGCAATCCCACTACTGGGTATATACCCAAAGAAATGGAAATCATTAAAGGGATACCTGCATTCCCATGTTTATTGCAGCTCTGTTTACAAGAGCCAAGAGTTGGAACCATTACAAGAAGACAGGATAAGGAAAAGTGGTGTATATACTCAATGGAATACTACTCAGCCATTAAAAAGACTGAAATTCTGTCATATGCAGCAACATGAATGAGCTTATAGAAAATTATGTTAAGTGAAATAAGCCAGGCACAGAGAGAGAAATACCACATGTCCTCACTCATAAGTGGGAGCTAAAAAAAAATTTTTTTAAATTTTTTTAAATAGAAAGAAGGAAATATACAACAACCACAATAATTTATTGAACTTTCAAAAGGAGAGAACAGAACTGAGGCCACCAGAGGTGGGAAAGGGGGAAGAGAGCAGTTAGCAAGAAATGTTTAAAGGGCCACAAAATATTATTACACTGTGTAATGTTGAACATACTAATTATCCTGATTTGAGCATCACATATTGCACACAAGTATTGATATTCAGTGCTGTACACAGATATGTACAATCAATTATGTTTTGATAAATAAATAAAAATAACACAATTAGTAAAAAAAAAAAAAACCTAAAATCTATCAATTAAAAAAATTCTATCAAATTTCAGCTTTATAACTAAAAGAGACAAGTAATGGCATAAGACCTATTTGGGGAATGTAATGTTTTATTTCCTTTCATAGACCTGTGCTTTACTTAGGCCAACATTAAATAAATTGCTATACCCTAAAGAAAGAAGCCATAAATTGTGTCACTTCGTGGCATAGATAGGGCTAGGAATAAATATTCAAGACAGAAAATCCAAAATATATTATAGTTAGCAAGAGTAGGGATTCTGATTTTCTGTTTTTGTATACTTTTTCCCAAAATACCTTACCTCTATTCACAGGGTTGGATATTGACAAATGGTTATGAAATAAATAATTATACATATGATTTTAATTTTGAATTGACAAACACACAGTAAAAACTAATAGATAAATTTTAGCATCTAGTAAGTTACTTCTCAGTGGTGCAATCAGACCTCTTCATTTATTGAAGATTCTGATGAGTAACTGGCCTGCAATTGCCCAGGGTATCAGTGGCAAGGCCCAAACTGAACTTCAACCCACGACTTGACTTGAACACTATTTACAACAAATTCCACTCAAGCAAGTTTGCACATTTTCTTCTTGGACGCTAGAGGGAGATTGTTTGCAGTTAACGCTTTTCGGCATTTTCTGCAGCGAGAAGATGCCCTTTTAGTCTTAGGCTGAGTGCAGTCACGCATGGCAGTTTTAGGTCTGTAGATCCCATCAAGAAAACACTTTTAAGAACACTCCTCTAACATACATGGGAGAAAGACCAATTTAGGAAATAGTACATATCTATTTATAAAATGACATTCTAAATTGAGGACATTTAAAATAGGTAAAAATAACATCTAATCAAAGTAGACCATAGCTCAGACTTTGTTAATCTAATCACATTTACAGTGCAAAACACAATTTAAGAAAAATGTAATAGCTAAACTTTTGAACCCCAGAAGACACAACCAGTTTGTAATAAAGTACTTTCATATAAAATATATAATAAAAATATATATGATGATCTTCGTTTTGTTCTCATCTCCTCTACTCTCCTTTTGTTCATTCAGTCCCGACATGCCTGCCTTTGCTGCTTCTGAACCTTCCGTGCACATTTTCACCTGGGACCTTTGCACTGGCTTGTCCTTTTGCCAATATCTGCCGGGCTCACTCCCTCACCAGGTTTAAGTCTTTTCCCAAATGTCATCCTCCCAATCAAGTCTATCCTACTTAAAATTATACCATTATCACCCCACAGTCCTCCTTATCTCTCTTAACTTTTTCTATATTTCTTCCCCATAACATTTATAAGTTTGTATTATTCCACATATTTTACTTATTTATTATGTTGATTATTACATATGTCTTCCATGTAAGCTCAGGGAGGGTGAGGATTTTAGTCTATTTTATGTATTGGTGTATCCCAAACACCTAAATCAGTGCCTGGCATGTAGAAGGCACTGAAGTTATGACTTAATCAAACCCTCTTTAGTTCAACTCAATAAAATATTATTGCTTTGTACTTCTTATGTTGTTGAGATAAGTTTTTCTTACCAGAAAAACTTGCAAAGATAACATCTTTCTTTGACATAGTCTTGCCCTACAAACACTGATGGAGAGCTATCATATCTTGTCTTCCTTGTTTGGCACTTGAAATCCCTTTATTTTTCTCAACACCTATAAATAAGAAATCTTTTTGTCATTTTTTTAGTTCATATCCATTATAATTCATATGTATTTTTCCATTGGAGTTGAGGACTTATAAAAGATGTCTTAAAGCAGGAATCACTATCAGCAAAATTAGGATGAGAGATCAAGTAAATCTTTGATGCTGTGCCAACAAAAATCATCTAATATTCTGTCTCCCTTAAATACTGTTCCTCAGAACACTCTTTATCACTAGCTTTCAACTAATCACCACTACATTATCAACTCTGAGTGGCCTAAATACTACTGCTCTAAGGGGATATCTGCTTTTAAATAGAACTGGAAAAGTCCAAGACTCCTAAGATCTAAAAAAGTACATCTCTGTGATGGGTAGTGGGAGGAAATATTGGGCGGGGGGGGGGAGAAATCTCTAAGCATTCTTTGGATCATATCACATAAGAGCTCTGAGTTCCTAAGACTATCAATGAGTAAATGATTTTTGATTTTGTGGATTCCATTTGAAAGATAATGCACTATTAGTACATGAAAATGAGTAGATGATCAACCAATAGCTGACAACAACAAAACTGCAACAGCTGAAATAGGCATGCGAAGTCGGAATGAAGACAGAATGCTGGGTAGATGCAAGGGATATCTTTGCCTGTACTTCCGAGCACCATCTGTCCTCCTTACAGTAAGAGCATCCTGGTTTTCCTTTGTGGAACTATCCTCCTTCCATTGTCCCATTCTTACTTCATGTGACTCTAACAGTGGACACAGGATTCAGACCTAGCAACTTGGGGCATTCTATCCCTGGACACAAATCTTGATTCTTAGCATCAGGGTCAGATTTTGTTGGAAACACTGGGAATAAGAAATTCTCCTTTTGTCAAGATTTCCTAACTGGTAGGATAAAAGGTAAGAGAGAACCTACCTGACAAAGAAGGTTTTGCAAGGGAAAGAAAGTCAGAAGAGAAAGATTACCAACAATGGTGTGAGCCATACCTGAAGTCTAATGTTAGAGACTCCTATTATGAAAGCCAATAAATTTTCCTTTTCGCATAAGCCATTTCAAGTTGGGTTTTTGTCATTTATAATCAAATACAGTTCTAATAGATAAAAACATAATGAATTTAGAATAACTAAAAACACTACTTGGGAAAATTCTAGCCTAGAAACAAAGAGAGAAAACTTATTACTGAAGCTCTTGAGCAAATAAGTATATGTTCCTTTAAGCATGAGCTTAACACATGCTAGAGTTCTGATTGGGAGCAAGAAGATGTTAGAGAATTTGCTAGAGAACATCTGACATGATCATCTTGGCAGATATTGTGGAAACAGGTGCTTAAGATTTTCCATTATGGAAGTACAAATTAAGATTGAGAAGTTTCTTTTTTAAGATTGAAATGTATATGTTTTATTACTCACATACTTTAGATCTGGTAATTTTATGTAAAATGGAACTATAAGGAGATTCTCTTGCACTCTTGATTTACAAATATCTCTCGGGATTATTAGGTTACAATTAACAAAAATTTCTTCAAACTTGCATAGAAAATTTAAAGAAGTAGCAGAAGAAATTTAATAGTAAGAACACAACAGGTAGTCTCCTAAGCATCTGAAAAAAAGCACATTTCAGTTATTCAGGGTCCAGACTGTAAGGATACCGTGGGCACTCAAGCGGAGGGGGAGGGGGAAAGCATTCCCTAGCAATATGGCACCCTTCCGGGTTCTTCTCTGCAGTAGAAGCCCGCCGGCGCCAGACCTCAACCAGTTACAGGTCAAGGCTCACCTCCTGCCCAGCCCCGTCCAATCAGCTACCACCCCGTCCACCCCCTATCAAAACCCGGAATGTAGCTCCCTATAACTATATGCACAGTCCTTGAATAAAGTGGAACTTCTTTGGCGAACTGTCAGCTTGGGTCCTGTCATCTTATCAGCTCGGGTCCATGTGCCCTTTCATTGATGCCGAAACCCGGGAGGAGTTCACCCTGCACCAGGGGACTCCTTCCTCGGACTTCCTCGGACCCCTCCGCAACCACCCTGGGACTGATGGTCTGCCCTTGTCCATTTTCTCCGACGCTGGCTTCCTTCATCCACCACCAGCTCATCCGTTAGGTAAGCCCCTTTTTTCCTTTTGTCAGGCTTGTAGATTATTTAAACCTTCACCCTAATCATATTCCCCCGGCCATGGCATTGACACATTCCCGGCCCTGGAGGCTGAACCCCCATTCCTCTCTCTTTCTCTCACGCCTTTTAACCTTCCTCTTACCAGGTCCTGGACCCCCGCCGTCCGTCAAAACCCTAGTGCGCTAGGTCCCTCTGGCTCCAGGCATCTTTGCCTCTGGGAAGTGAGGGTCTAGGTGACGACCTACACCCCCTTCCTTCCTGGGTTCATCCTTGAACCCATCTCCTGGGAACGGCACGACTCATTGGGGACGCCCTCTGAGTTCCGTCATTCTCATCCAACTGGAGGGCTCACTCCAATCCTCCTTTTAAACCCTCTCTCTCTCTCTAATCCTCTTCGGAATGGGAGCTTCCACCTCCTCCCTCCAGGCTGATTCGCCCTTACAATGTCTCTTAAACAACCTTACCACCCTATCCCTCAAGCCTGACATTAAACCCAAACTCCTCACCAAATTTTGCACACAAGATTGGCCTTATTATCCCTTAGATAACCAAAATAAGTGGCCCCCTGAGGGCACACTTGATCCCGACATTCTCTGGGACCTTTCTAACTACTGCCAGCACCTGAGAAAGTGGAAAGAGATTCCATATGTGGAGGCTTTCCGCCCGCTTGCCCAAAATCCCTCTCTCTGTCTCATCTGCTCTCCTTCCCAGGTTCTCCTTGCTTCCAAACCCCCTTCATCCTCACCGCCTCCACTACCCCCTACTTCTGATAATTTTGACCCTGTGGACGAACACCCTCCACACAGGTCTCCTCCTCCTGTAACTCCCTCTGCTCCCCAACCCCCTCAGTTAACTCCATCGCCATCTTCTGCTTCACCTAGTCAGCCTGTTCTCCCTCCTGCCTCCTCCTCCCTTGTTTCTTCTAGCCCCACCTTGCCGCTATCTTGTTCCCTGCCGACTCCCATTTCACCTGCCCTGGCGCCTTCCTTTAGCCCCCCTGTAACTTGTTCCCGAGGACTCCTCCCCTCCTCCACCGTGGCTCCTCTCCGTGAGGTGGCTGGAGCTGAGGGGGTTGTTAGGGTACACGTTCCCTTTTCATTAGCCGATCTTGCCCAGCTGGAAAAGAGATTAGGGTCCTTCACCACTGACCCCTCTACTTACATTAAAAAATTCCAATGGGTCCTTCAGGCATACAGTCTCACACATCATGACATACTTTTTGGCTCAATCCTACCCCAACATCAAGGCTAAGCTAAAAAAACTGGAACAGGGCCCTGTTACTCCCCAGACTGAAATTTTATCAGTGGCCTTCAAGGTCTTTCATAATAGGGAGGAGGAAGGAGAACTGGAAAAGTAATGGCACAAACAAAAGGATGATCTGGCCAACCTCCAAATGCTGGCCAAAATGATTACTCAGTCTTCTAAGTGCCCTTCCAGGCCCTCCACCTCCAAAACTCCCCCCGGCGCTTGCTTCAAGTGTGACAAAGAAGGTCATTGGTCAAAGAACTGCCCATCACCCAGAAAGCCCACCAAGCCATGTCCTAAGTGCCACAAAATTGGACATTGGGGCTCGGACTGTCCACTCACCCGAAGGGTAGACTGGCCATCCTGGACACCTCAAACACCTCTGGTGGGACTGGCTGAAGAGGAAAAAGACTGACAGGGCCCTGGGTCCTTCCCGACCATGAGCATCACAAAAAGCGAGCCCAGGGTAACTATTGTTGTGGATGGCCGACCCGTCTCCTTCCTCCTGGACACAGGAGCCACTTTCTCGGTCTTAAAGGAGTTTCGGGGCCCAACCACACTTAACATTTCTCCTATAGTCAGGGTAGGAAAAAACATATATACCCCCACAGAACACCTCCACTAACTTGTCACATTGAAGGCGTTTCATCTCCTTTCTCCCACTCATTTTTGGTCATGCCCCAATGTCCCATCCCTCTATTAAAAAGAGATATTCTCGCCCAGTTACATGTTTCCATCTCTATATCCCCATCCTCCTCCTCCATAGCCTCATTCCTTTTAGCCCTCATTTCCGGCCTACCGGGATACTTTAGAGCATGGATCCCAAATTACTCTTTATTGGCCTGCCCACTGTATGCCCTTGCAAAAGGAGACCAAAATAAACCCCTATCATCTTCACCAGATAAGCCATTCCAAAAA
>NW_007726663.1:580414-581559 GCF_000696425.1 Galeopterus variegatus
ACCAGATAAGCCATTCCAAAAACTCTGCCAGGCCCTAGTCGTGGCCCCTGCTTTACACCTGACTGACCTCACTAAACCCTTCTCCCTTTACGTACATAAAAGGGACAGACAAGCCCTGGGTGTGCTAGGACAAACATATGGCCCCTCCTTCGTCCCAGTAACATACTTGTCCAAACAGCTAGATCCTACTGTCCGGGGCTGGGCTCCCTGCCTTCATGCCCTGGCTGCTAGACATCTACTACAAAAGGAGGCTTATAAATTAACATTTGGTACACCCTTAACCATACTCTTGCCTCACCATCTAAAGGACCTCATCACCTACAAAGCTCTACACTCCCTTCCCCCATCTAGGCTTTTAGGCTTGCTGTCCTCCTTCCTAAAAAAATCCTAATATTACCTTTCTCCCGTGCTCGCCTCTAAATCCTGCTACCCTTCTCCCTATTCCCTATCTGCCCGACACTCCAGTCCATAACTGTTTGGAAGCCCTCCAAAATTTTATCCCCTGTCACTCTTCCATTTCTGAGGGTCCTCTACCCGGGGCAGATCATACGTGGTTCACAGATGGATCCTCATTCAGCATTGGGTATGAGCATTATGAAGGCTACGCTGTGGTTTCCTTGGACTCAATTATAGAAGCCCAGCCATTACCATCCGGTACCATTAACCAACAAGCTGAACTCATTGTGGCTACTCAGGCCTATATACTGGCAAAAGGTAAATCCCTTACCCTGTACACAGATTCCAAATATGTTTTCCACATACTCATATCCCATGCAGCAATTTTTACAAAAAGGGGGATTGCTTAATACCAAAGGCAATGCCATAACAAATTCTGCCCTGATCGACAAACTCCTTGAAGCCTCCTGGCTACCGGCTTGGCTAGGGGTCTCCCATTATAAGACACATCAAAAGGACAGCTCTCCCACAACTCAAGGTAATTGCTTAGCATACCAAATGGCACAATTGGTCACCACAGAGGGCCGTGACACCCCAGATGCTGCACTCCTTCCTCTCCTACCAGATACCACAGACAACCCTGCTCCAACACCAGATAATAAATCTTCTTTTTTCCAGCTTCTCAATGATCTATTCCATTCAAATCCACGAAGTCTAACACTCTTCCTCCAAACTTTCTTTCCTTTAAC
>NW_007726663.1:582537-596129 GCF_000696425.1 Galeopterus variegatus
TCCCTACCAAACAACCAACTAACTCCATGGATCCATATCTCTAGGTTAAAACCCTGCTTCCCAACCTCACCAACAGATCCCACGAAACCTACACATGACCTGCGAGTTCAGGACACACCCTTTCAAAAAACTAAAACCTTTGCCTGCACTCCTCATCCCTCTAACCCCCTCAAATTCCGTTTATCTCGACTCCCAAGTCTCCCTCCATTACAGGAACAATGACCACTCCCGTTAACGTTATCCTGTTTCTCTTATTGTACCTAGTAGGTGCCTCTAAATCCTCATACATTTGGCGGTTCACGGTACAAGAAACTTATACAGGGGAACAAGGTAAAACCACCAAACTACTCTTGGGACTCCAGGTGGGCTGGGGTCATTATTGGATCTTTCTACTGCAGTGCCTTGGTCAATTCTTGCCCTTGCGGACAATTTAAAATCACCTGCACATATGTCCCCATAAAAAATCACGTTTCCTTATCTGCTGTAAATACTCACATTTCTCAGCAAAAAGAAACTCTTTCCTCAGAGAAAAAACGCCACCAACCAGCCCTCTCCCATCTACACTTGGCAACAAATTATTTCTGAAGCTGTTATCTTCCTTAACCAGACTTTCTTAAACTCCACCCCTCCTAACAATTGCTTCCTTTGTACATCTTTGCTACACCCACTTCTGGCTGCTGGCCCTGTAAACATTACCTCACTCCCTTCCAACTCTTCCTCTACACCCCTCAGCCTTCCCGATATTCCTCTATGGGATCCCAATAACACCCCCAACCACACTCTAGTGTCCTATCACTGTTTTCTGGGATCATCCACCTTCTCACCCCATTCCTCATTCCATTACACTAAAAATTCCACCATCACAAGCCACACAATATCCCCACCAGGCACCTTTTTTTGGTGCACCTTTTTTTTTTAGGTGTAATGGAACCCTTTCCACTTTTATCTTTCCTAATACCTCCGTCCCTTACTACGTAGTCACTGTCATTCCCCAACTAACTTTCTATTCCCACACAGAGCTTTTTCACCTTTTCCATCCATCCCCAAGCCAGCGTCTAGTCGCCTTTCTCCCAGTCCTAGTGGAAATGTCCTTAACAACATCAATTGTTACAACCAGCCTGTCGGGCGGGGCTTTGGGACATACTCTATGGACGGTAAAAGACGTTAATAACAAACTACAAAAGGCCCTCACCTCCACAGCTGAATCTCTATCTGCCTTACAAAGACAAATTACCTCCCTAGCTAAAGTTACCTTACAAAACATCCGAGCACTAGACCTCCTCACGGCAGAAAAGGGCGGCACTTGCATCTTCCTCCGGGAAGAATGTTGCTATTATATCAATGAGTCAGGACTGGTAAAAACCAATATTGTCAAACTCACCAACCTAGCCTCAGACCTCAGAACCAACCGCCCTGATCCTTTCTCCTCTTTTTTCCAAGGCTCACTTCTCACCTGGATATGGCCAATATTAGGACCCCTCACTGTTATACTTATAGCCTGTCTTTTCTGCCCTGCATTATAAAACTCATTCAAACTCAACTTGGTAGAATCTCTAACCAAACTTTTAACCAGCTATTACTTAGAAATTACCAGCTCCTGGCCACCAAGGATCCTACCCGCCCTTCACCAGATCAGCTAACCTGCTGTTAAAATGGACCTGCCTCATCGATGGTCCCTGTTCCTGGAAGCTTTGGCCATGGATGCCTGGATGCTCTCCCCTACAGCCTCCTACACACTGGACTCAACAAATCACTGACCTGTGGCTTCAGGGAACCTTTCTAGAGTTCTCCCCCTTCAAAATTATCTTATTCTCTACCCTCTTTTGGGTCCTGTTGCAAAATCCTCAATCTCTTCCCAATTCCTCTTCCCCTACTACACCCCTGCCCAGCAGGAAGTAGCTCGAAGATTACGACGACCCATTCCCACAACAGAGGAAAAAGAGAGGAATGTAAGGATACCGTGGGCACTCAAGCGGAGGGGGAGGGGGAAAGTATTCCCTAGCAATATGGCGCCCTTCCCGGTTCTTCTCCGCAGTAGAAGCCCGCCGGCGCCAGACCTCAACCAGTCACAGGTCAAGGCTCACCTCCTGCCCAGCCCCGTCCAATCAGCTACCGCCCCATCCACCCCCTATCAAAACCCAGAAGCAGCTCCCTATAAATATACGCGCAGTCCTTGAATAAAGTGGAACTTCTCTGGCAAACTGTCAGCTCGTGTCCGTGTGCCCTTTCACAGACCAGGTCCAAGAACAAGACCATTCTCTCCGGTTTTCACAGGACTGCTGGTCTGTTCTTGCCTAGCTCTGTTTTTCTGCTTCATTCTGCTCTACTCTCTGAAAACCACTTTCTTTGCTGATTTGTTTCTCTCTTTTCACCATAACTTTGGTTTTCTCTCTGTAACATTGGCTTTTTTTTAGAGCCAACTCCAGCCACAACTCTTTATGATCTTGGGACTCAGTTTTTCTCAGCTAGATGATTCATTTAATGTGATCATTCTAAATTCCAAATTCTTAGCTAAAAGAATCTGTTTGAATTATTTTAAAAGCAGGGTCATCTGATACAGAGGCAATCTAGCTTCACCATCCCTCTGTAGCTTCAAGTGGAGAAAGGTACTTTTCAAAAAATATGTGAGTGGGGAGCAATGATTAATTTTTCTACTGCAGAAAGCAATATAAACTATTCTGATTATCACAGAATACTTACACTTTTTTCTCACTGGGGAAACAGAATAAAAGCATAAGAGATGGTATTAAGCATGAGAAACAAATCACAATGACTTGAATCGTTACTGTATACCTTAAGAGTACTATTGAATAATTTATGTTCTATAGAAGGGACTTTGATTTGCATTAAAGTGTAAACTAATACATAAGTATCTCTAAAGATTCATTAGACATGTTTGAAATTATTCTGTCTGTTATGTTTTAAAAAGTTTAAAATTAACAGTATTATCTTTATAGCATTCATAAGTGTGTGGTATATACTTGTGTTTATGTGTATATTTTAGGACTAAATATTTTAGAACAAACTAGACATTACATTTACTCTGATAATTGTTTAGAGATGTTGGTTTTACTATACAGATCGGGGGAAAAAAAGAGAAATGGAAAAACATCAATGACTTACCCATGAGGTCAATCGAAAAATTCAAAATTGTTTCTGATGTTACAATGAGCAAAATTTCTCAAGAAATCATAAAATAATTTAAAACATACTCCTATTGCTATAGATAATATTTATATAAAACAAAGAAACTATAACCATACAATATTGAATGTGCCTGACTTAGCTTTAGGAAATTTTTATGACCTAATATACAAAGCAATTTTGGAGGAGACTAAAGCAAAAAATTCAAGCTCTCCAAGATCTGATATTTTTTCTGAAGTGTGACATATTGAAATAATCTCTACTAAAAAGAGTACTGATGAAGCAATTGAGTAAACGATATTAGTTCAGCAGATGAAAGAGGCACGTGATGTATTGAAGAATGAATAATACGAACAATATAGCATAGGTAGTGTACAATGCTTGCACACGTGTGTAGGGCTCTTAACTACTTCATCTTTGAAACTTATAATGATGATTATGACAATATTTTATTAATAAACTGATTAGGCAATTCAATTTGACTGTAAAAAATATTTTTCTTATGTTTAAAGATAGAAAAAATGTTGAGAAATAGATTGAGTAAAGGTGATTCAAATTTCCACTCCTTGAGGAACACAATCTGTTCTCTACCTGCAGTCTTTGGTTTGTTTAAACTCCTAAGTGATTTCAGAGCCTACATTGAGAAATCAGGGTTGACTCACCCCTATAATCATAAGTCAACAAATGAAGAAACCTCAGAAGTAAACTCTGATCAACCTATCTCTGTATACTATGAGATGAATATTAAAATCATCACTGTGGGAAATGACCCAAGATATATTTGAATTATAACAATCCAGTATCTAAGGAAGGAGACATATTCTTCCTAATGAGAGCCACGTATCACTTGTAGTACTAGAAAAATGTTAGGAGTCGTCATTTAAATTTATTAAAAACTGTGAAATTACAATAAAACAAAGTAGATATATCAGAATTTTACAATTGTGTTCACTTCAACAAGGTATTGCATTTTGAATAATTGACTGATAAATTCAGCTTTTGGAGGGCCAAGAAATGCTTCCAAGAAGAGATGATATTTGAACCAAGGTTTAAGGAACAAATAAGTAGTTGTGATTTGGAGGAAGGTAAAGGAGAGCAAGGAAACCACAAAGTCATTGAGCTGCAAATGTGCATGGCAGGAGTTTAAGAAATAACAAGTAATCATGAAAGGGTGGAGTATAGTCTGTACTGTGGACAAATGAGAGAAGGCTGTAAAAGCAGCAATACCAGGAAAACAGCCTTTCAGCTATATGAAAGAGTATGTGCTGACTTATTTCAGAGTTTCAGATATGTCTAGTTATGTTCCTCTAAAGGTTTTCTCTCTTAAACCTTGACAACTCCAAGAATATCATCTGTTCTTACTCAGATGCACTCTTCATCAAACACTGAAAGACTGCTGTTCAGAATACGTGCTTACATCATCGGCTCTCCTACCCAAGCCATGCCTTCCCCAAGCGCTGGGCATGTCCCATCTGCTGTAGTATCCCAGCACCAGGCAGCATACTTTAGCTGCTAAATAAATGTTTATTGAATAAAGAAAGAAACAAATAAACACTAAGCAGTAACTTTCTGCATATTTAGAGTAGAACTTGCATTATTAATTAATAAAAAGTTGGCACCAAAACCTATGGCACATTATATAAAAGTTTCATGGTTAAAAGGGAGAGAATTGAAATGCATTGATAATTCATGGTTCAATGTATTCTTGATTTATTTACCTAAAAATAACTGGACTTTGGCCTCCAAGTCAAGAAAACTCTACTACTAACTAGGTGTGTAGCCCTTAGCAAGTAACTTATCCTCACCTTTAAAATAATAACAAGCATTAAGGTCCCTTTAAATTCTGTAATATTATGATTTTATAAAATAATGGAAAAGATCATACCATTAAACGGTAAAAAGCTAATGTGAGATCATTTTACTTTAAATATAATTTTAAATATTTTAAAAAGATTTGTTTATCTCACTTGTTTGCCATTATTCAGAAAGTAATTCTGTAGAGCAAAATTAATTTCTGCCCTTTCATCCTAACTGCATGTAGAAAATAATTTTACTATTATTAATATGTGGTCATATCATTAATCATTTTGATGTGAAATAGATCTATATCTATACCTCTATCTGTCTGTCTATATCCATCTTGCTTTGTTCTCTTATGAATATAGAAAAAACAGTATTAACATTACAAGGCAGTTGTATCTGGAAGTTTATAAAGTGAAAAATTAAAGTATGAAAGTTGAAAATAAGGAAGAGAGATAAACAGAATTCACTTATTAATTTACATATTTTCACTTTTATCTCCCAACTCCCCCCTCACAGCTTATGTTAAACAAAAACATAGTACAGAATATTCCATACGAGATCTTTTCAGTGTTTGCTGAACTCACTTATCAGAGGAACAACCGGGAGAATATAAATCTTTTAGATCTCGGACTAGTTCCTCAGGGGCAATTAAATCTAGGATATTTATATAACAACTTAGGTAAAAGGCACTAGATAGTTGGACAGAATGTATCATTACAGTAAAAGTAAATAACTTATACACACCCAACAGGAAAACATTAATCAGAAAAGGCAGAACAGGCAGGAAACTTTTCACCAAGAGCTTAAAGCTGCATTTGAAGCAAAAGTAATACACTGCCAAGAGTCCATCGATTAAAAAAATCACAACAACAGTATTTTTTAAAACTGGGAAAGGGGAACATATTACAAAGACAATTTTTCAAAATTACCACTTAGCCAAACAGTTATCACTGATTACTTGTGAAAATGGAAATGTAGACATATTTTTTAAAAGTACTCACTAAAAGTAACAATAATGATCTAAAATGGCAACAATTCAGTTCAATAAATCTAAATAAGTTTGTTGCTACAAATCTATTCAAACAGCAGTTCAGGATACACAGCTGTTTGTAGCACAGTCTTGACCCTCAAGCAGCCCACAATCGCAGAAGGGAGACGAATATGCAAAGAAATCAGTTTCAGTAGAGTGTGGTGAAGTGAAAGGTTAACAGTGTGTACAGGGTGTAGAGCTAGCACAGAAAATGAATAATTATGAGTAACTATGTCTATAGAGATTCAGGGGACGGAAGGTGCAGAAAAACGTTTCCCGGAGGAGAGGAATTCAGAGATGAATATTTCAACCAGAGGTTTACTTCCCCTACTTCCCTGTCTATATTCCTGAAAAGACAATGCTTGTTTGAAAAAAATGAAAAAGGATCATCACAGCAGGGTTTGATTTTATCCCTTGGCAAGAACTAAAGGAGTACAAGGGGGCCAGAAATCATGGTAATTAGAAGAGGAGGTCCAAAACCTAAACAATCAAAATAACCAAAGAGAAAGACTTCTCAATCAACTTAAAATTAAATTTAGAATCATTATGAAGCATTATTTTCCTCTATATCTTCCAAAATGATTCAAGTCTGCCAAATATCATCCACAAATTTATCCTGCACATTTGTTTCTAGTAGAGAGTAAAAATTGTTTATTTAATCTTCCTCACTTCAGATACATGGTCAGGGTCGTGGCCTACCTGCTTTTAAGTATTCAAAATTTATTTTCAGAATCATTTATCAAAGAGCTTCCACATGCTTCCCTACTGTGTGCCTAAGATAGCCCCTAGCAATAAAAATTCATGAAGTTGGTTAATTATTCCTCAACCTCAGTAAGCTTATAACCATGCTAGAAAAACATGTCATAGGACTGTAGAACAAATTTAAGGCAAAATCTTTTCACAGGTTATTTGTATGATCATGTGAAGAAGAGTATACATAGTGCTCACTGAAGGAACTGAAAATAAAGGAAAGATCATTTGGGCATAGTATTGTTATGACACTATTTTAAAGAAAATAGATGCAGATCTTAGCATCTTTGATTTTAAGCTACCATTCATGGAGTGTCTGTTATGTCCCAGCCATTTCATTAAGTGCTGCGTATACTTTTTTCATTTAGTCTTTATCATAATACTTCAAGGAACTGATATTAGATCAAATTTACAGATGAGGATGAGCTTTGAACCCCAGATATGCCTGTCCTCAGAAGCCCCCCAAAAGTATAGGATGAATTTAGTGGGGATGGAGGAAAGAAGATATGGGAGAATTTTCAGGCAGAATAAATAGTTTCAGGGATGCATAGAAACAGGGCGACCAAGGAATTTGAAGGGTAATTTCTGCCTTTTTTTAATGCATGGGAAGAAAGTAAGCCCTCACCTGCGACTATAATCAGGATAACCTATATCCTGTTATCTTCCTCACTGTGTTTGACCTTCCTGATTTTCAGAATCTGTGTGTGACTAAAGTCAATGGATGTGGGTGACGATGTAAGCTGTAGGCATGGATCATGCCTAAAGAGCTCAACAGCCAACATTTTGTAGTTTTTCAGCTTCACCTATACAAGTACAAGTATTCGGCCTGCAGGAATAAAATATGTCATGTAAAATGGAAACATTTCTCTTCCTGCTATCTTTGAGGGTTCCAAGGAACTCCATAAAACAGCCTGCTTCCTCTCAAGAAAAGAGGAAAGATACATTTATTTTGACAGACTATCTCTTCTCCAAATACTTGTCATAAATTAGTCACTGTTTCTCTAATGCAACTCTAAATTCCCCAACCCAGAGAAGACAGTTTACTTACTATCCCCCAAGTATTTTCACAGTCTGCATCAGGTCCCCAATGTGGTGGCATTAAAGCATGCCTGCTGTGACCACACCGTATTTCAATGAACCACTTTAAATTATTGCTCAGACTTCAGAGTTTCAGGGGACAGAATTTGAAATTTGTTTGTCTGGAGTTATCACATATTTAATTTTATACTATCAGGAATATGATTTGATTATTTTTGCACAGGAGAAAGAATAGCACAAATAGACAGTAGATTTAATACTAAAAAGTTCAGCATTTATAATTTCATACATTTAAGTTCTCTTTTAACAGGATTCTTTAGTTAGACATTTTATGAAATTATAAATTAATTTTTAAAATATGCTTCTCCCTTCTTCCCACCAATTTCTCTGTTTTACTATTTAAACTTTCACTTTGATTATCTTAAATCTACATAAAATTCTAAGTGGTGGAGCCAGTTTTGTAAGGCTTGGAGGACTGACTCCATATTCCATGTTTTTAGTAACAATGATGTTGCCTATTGTGTAAGTTCTCATTGATGACTGTGCTGTGCTGCTAAGACTCTTGGAGCTCCATCAGTAGAGCTTAGGTAGAAGTAAGAAGCCTGACAAGTATCATTTGCACTACCTCAAATTCTCCACTTCAGTGAATTTAGACTTCTTCAACATTCTTCAGGCTTATATGCTTACAGTCTAACATCTTCATTTATTCAACTGAGGTGGTTTCAGAATGGCTCCCAACAAAGCTAAACAATTTTAAAGACAATTACCACTAAAATGATCTTGTTAGTTTGAATGGATTGAGCTCTCATCCCTAGAAACATAAAAATATTCTTTTACATTTTTATTATCTGTAGTGAATACAAATGCAAGTGGCACCAGTAATATCTGCCCCCAGTTCTCCCTTTCTGTCTCAAGGCTCTATCCCAGACATAGCTCTGGGTACTATTCCTAAGAATAAGTGTGGGTTTTGACTTATGTGATGTTAATATCTTTTCTTAGCTATGTTTGGGTATATGAATCCTCTTTGCTCCTGCACAAAGATAAATGGAGAGTAGGGTTGCCACCCTCACTGGAATGAGCTCAAATGTCATTGTAGCTGCCCTGGATTGTGAACAGGGCTCAAATGCTCACCGAGCTTCCTCCCACCATGACCCTAACTCTGGTTCATTACAAGAAAATGTGTTTTCAGTGGTTACACCACTGGTATGGTTATATCAGAAGCAGGGGCTGATCCTTGTTCTGCGTATTACTTCTAAGATGAATCTGGAGAAACAGATCCTAGATTACTATGGATTCCATGACTTTATACAAGAATGCAATATTTATCAATACTTAGCTGAGTCTTCTTTGAGAGAAGTGGGACTTGTACTCAAGGTGGCACCTCACAGGATAGACCTAGAATGCCAACTACTGCATGTAAAACTTACATATCTATTTTACTATTGTCATTATTCCTGGGACATCTGCCATAGACAGAAACCCATCCTCTTTTCTCAACCTCCAAGGTAGAAAAGTTATAGATATTTTTAAAATATCCAGCCAGGTCCAATTGTGAGAAATGATAATATAGAATTTAAAACCCTTTAAGAAGGATCTACCAAACTAGAAGTATTGAAGAGTTTTTAAAAAATTAATCAGAATTTGTACTGCTTTTTATTGAGACTCCTTTATCACTTCTAACTTAAGTGTTTAATTACATTTAAATTACACTTAAAAAATCCAAATTAATATTTCAAAAAGTAAATTTACCAATTAATGTGGACATGTAGGATTTTAAAATATCCTAGTTTAGCTAAGTTAAACCTTTAGTTTTGAAGCTTCTTCCATTTTTCCTATATTTCTAGGAAATGAAAGATATGCTATAGTATTTTAATTATTCTATTATTAATTCATTCTTTCAACAAGCACAAGCTTCATATTTACTGTATATTGCAAATCCTGTTCTTGGTCCTTTACCATGGAATAGTTTGCTTTTTGCTCTTTGGTAGATTGTATCCCAGCAAGTAATCCTCTGCTTTACAGGTTTTTCAGCCACGCTCACACACACACACTCACTTGCAGTCTCCATGTCTCCATACACTGGAAAAGTTCATGAACAACTGAATATGTGGTTAATGACACCATGATTTCTTAGGTTGAGCAAGACCAGAATTTCAAAAATGTTCCCTTCTAAAAGAAAGGTAAGATACTTTAATGAAGGTTTTATACACAATTTATTTGTGCCTCCTATAAAATCCATGCAGTGTGTAATAGTTATATATTTTATCATTACCAACTCATGTCTGCAAAAATTGAGATTTTATTGCTCTCTGATTGTGAATTTAACTCCTGCACCCCCAGTTCAGCAAAGGTCAAAAACAGTCTTGTCAAATTAAAATAAACTCAGTCATTGCTGGATATTTCGCACATGAAAAAACAAAAGGGAGTCATTTTAATATAGACAAATAAGAAATTTGCAAACTGTCTAAAAATTGAAAAATAGAATCATGTGTTTGTTTAGTGTTTATCTCTCATCGAACTCTCCTTTTCTTCAAAACAGCCCAAAATCCTACCGTCAAAACAAGAATCCCAGGAAACAGAATAACAATAAACATCAAGAATACATTAATAAACGAAACAATGAATGCTCTGTCCCCTGCACCGAAACAGTGCTTAGTAGAGAAAGGTAATCCAACATTTATTTGCTGGATGATAAAGTGAATGAATAAACAAAATAATTTTGAAGACAAAGGTTGCTCAGATTCTTGGATAAAATATGTATTCACTACCAAAACGTTATTCTTCAGAGTGAATTTGTACTTAACTATTTTTGTTTAAATCATAATAAAATATCCACTTCACTAAAAATGATAATTGTATATTAGTAAAAACACAACTATAAAACAACAATGAAAACATTCAAGGAATTAAATGGCTGTCAATAAAACTGTTCTTGATTGCTATGTTATTACCCTGTTTTTTTGCAACATGTAACTGGGAGTACACAGTATGCTCCTCTCCTGTCTAAGCAGCCTGAAATAAATATTTTCTTTTATAAAATTTGTTTAGTGTCTTCATAGATTTGCTTTCTTAAAAAAAATCACTACAGCCATTTGGAAAGAGGTGTGCTTTAACTTTTGGAATACACGTAGTTATAAAATCTTTCCACAAGAAATATTATGTTTCCACTTGTTTTCACAATCTTAAAAAGACATACAGTCTTCTCAAAATCTTTTGTTGAAGATAATAAAGTATAAAAATCATTTAATATTTTAAATATCCCATAGCTTGTTTGAAAGTATCTACACTGACAGGTGGTTCTTTTCAACAAAATTGAAGTGGACAGAAATTATAGTACATTATCTCCAATGTGCTTTGGCTGCTCATACACTGTGGCCTCAATCAATATGTAGGTCCGTGACCACACCTTGGTGGACCCTTTTCCAAGTTATAGGGTTTCTCTATCTGCTATGGTGTGAATGTTCCCCAAAATTCATGTGTTGAAACTTATTCCCCATTGTGTTGCTATTAAAAGGTAGGGCCTTCTGAGAAGTGATTAAATCATGAGGGCTTAGCCATCTTAAATTGTGCCTTGTAAAAGGGGATGGATGGAACCATTTTTTGACCTCCTATTTCTTCTGCCATGTGAGGTCACAGGGTTGGTCACCTCAGAGTGGATGCAGCAACAAAGCACCAACTTGGAAGGAGAGACCAGACTCCTACCAGACACCGAACGTGCTGGTGACACAATCATGAACTTCATAGCCTCCAGAACTGTGAGAAATAAATTTCTGTCCTTTATAAATTACCCAGTCTAAAGAATTTTGTTACAGCAAAACAAACGAACTAAGACACTTATTACTGTATCTAAAACATATAGGTATATCTTACAGACCTTCAGGTTTTTTTTTTTAGGTATTTTTCTAATAATTTATTTTTATTTTTTTATTTTTATTTTTTTTTTCGTTAAATTTTTATTTTGTCAATATACAATGTATATGATTATTATGGCCCATCACGGACACCTCCCTCCTTCCACCCTCTCTCCCCTCCCCCCCAAGAATGTCCTTTCCGTTTGCTTGTTGTAACAACTTCAAAAAAGTATAGTTGTTATATCTTCTTCCGCACCCCCCACCCCCGGTTTTTTTTTGTGTGTATGTGGGTGAATTAATTTGTTTATTTTTTAGCTCCCACCAATGAGTGAGAACACGTGGTATTTTTTTTTCTCATCCTGACTCGTTTCACTCAATATTATTCTCTCAAGGTCCATCCATGTTGTTGCAAATGGCAGTATTTCATTCGTTTTTATAGCTGAGTAGTATTCCATTGTGTAGATATACCACATTTTCCGTATCCACTCATCCGATGATGGACATTTGGGCTGATTCCAACTCTTGGCTATTGTAAAGAGTGCTGCAATGAACATTGGGGAACAGGTATACCTTCAACTTGATGATTTCCATTCCTTTGAGTACATTCCCAGTAGTGGGATAGCTGGATCATATGGTAAATCTATCTTCAGCTGTTTGAGGAACCTCCAAACCATTTTCCATAGGGGTTGCACCATTTTGCATTCCCACCAACAATGTATGAGAGTTCCCCTCTCTCCGCAACCCCGCCAGCATTTATCTTTCAGCGTCTTTTGGATTTTGGCCATCCTAACTGGGGTGAGATGGTATCTCAGTGTGGTTTTGATTTGCATTTCCCGGATGCTGAGTGATGTTGAGCATTTTTTCATATGACTGTTGGCCATTTGCATATCTTCTTTAGAGAAATGCCTACTTAGCTCTTTTGCCCATTTTTTAATTGGGTTGCTTGTTTTTTTCTTGTAAAGATGTTTGAGTTCTTTATATATTCTGGATATTAGTCCTTTGTCAGACATGTATTTTGCAAATATTTTCTCCCACTCTGTTGGCTGTCTTTTAGCTCTGTTAATTGTTTCTTTTGCTGTGCAGAAACTTTTCAGTTTGATATAGTCCCATTTGTTTATTTTTCCTTTGGTTGCCCATGCTTTTGGGGTCATATTCATGAAGTCTGTGCCCAGCCCTATTTGCTGAAGGGTTTCTCCTATATTTTCTTTAATAAGTTTTATTGTTTAGGGGTGTATATTTAAATCCTTGATCCATTTTGAGTTGATTTTAGTACATGGTGAGAGATGTGGGTCTAGTTTCAATCTCCTGCAAATGGATAACCAGTTATCCCAGCACCCTTTGCTGAAGAGGGAGTCCCGACCCCAGTGAATAGACTTGATACCTTTGTCGAAGATCAAATGGCAGTAAGTGCATGGGTTGATTTCAGGGTGCTCTATTCTATTCCATTGATCAGAGTCTCTGTTATTATACCAATACCATGCTGTTTTGGTTATTATAGCTTTGTAGTATAGTTTAAAGTCAGGTAGAGTAATACCTCCAGCTTTATTTTTTTTGCTCAGCGTTGCTTTGGCTATTCGTGGTCTTTTGTTATTCCAGATAAATAACTGTATAGTTCTTTCCATTTCTGTGAGAAATGTCATAGGAATTTTGATGGGGATTGCATTAAATTTGTATATCACTTTGGGTAGTATGGCCCTGCACCGGACCGGGGACCGGCAATGGGATCGCAACCCTCGGTGCTGCTCCCGCGCCTTGCTCAGCCAGTGAGTGGGAACCGGTCTGTATGTGGGATCCGAACCCTCGGCGGGAGCGCCGCCGCGCTTCCCAAGCGTCGCACTATCGCAGTGAGCCATCGGGCCGGCCCCTACTCTACCTGACTTTAAACTATACTACAAAGCTATAATAACCAAAACAGCATGGTACTGGTATAAAAACAGAGACTCTGATCAATGGAATAGAATAGAACACCCTGAAAT
>NW_007726663.1:596523-599610 GCF_000696425.1 Galeopterus variegatus
ACCATCAGAGTGGGAGAAAATATTTGCAAAATACACATCTGACAAAGGACTAATATCCAGACCTTCAGTTTTAATTTTTTAAACTTTTAAAGTTAAAGTCCTTGCTCACTCCACATATTTCTCTTTCTGTCCCCTTGTTAAAGCAAAATAACTTTACTTTTTCCTTTCTTTTTTAAAAAATAATTCCAAGAAAGTTACCGAGGACTGCTTTATTTTAGCATTGTATCTTAAAGAATTTTCTGTTTATTTGTAATATGGAGTCATAAAAATTTCATCTATTTTTTCAAACTTTTTGTATATTTTATATAAAACAGAGATATATAATCTCCTGACTATTGTGAACATGAAAACATGTGCTATTGATTTAAAACTTCACATTCCATTTTTTCTGTTTTACAGCAATGGATCAATTAGTGGAAGGTAACCAATTAACCATCTGATTTAACATTTTGGAAGACATCAAATAAAACTGATAATAAAGCAAAAATAGAAGATGTAAATGTAGGGTGTGGTTTACATGAGATATTTGGACCCTAGTGTTTAGAGGTGAGCACAAGCATTAGTCAAGTGCAACCAATTAAATGTGATCGATGTTTATTACTCCTGGATATTGCACAATTGTGTGCTTAAATCTTCAACTTACATGCAATAGAGAGGGAGCATGTTGATAGAATATGAGTTAGATGTTTAAAATGCATAACCATTTCAGTGGAATCATATGATTCTCCCAGTTAGACATCCTTTTTGAATGACTCTTGAGTGATATTTTTAAATATATATTGTTCCAGGGGAAGAGATGAGAGAAATAATTGTACATTCTTTTCTCCAAGCTCAAAAAACTGCCCAGTAAAGATTCTGTCTCTTTCATGGGCCTCAAACTTCCCTGATAGTTGAAAACACCCCGTAACAGAGTATCTGTAAAGCACAAATGTATGTAACATGCTTTCTTCAAGCCCACATGTAACAAATAAAGATATCAAATGAACTGACATTCCTGTATTGCAGTTTAAAATAACATCCTGTGTGACTTCTATATGCTGTGCTGTTAGCTCAATTTCAGATTTTCTAAAGTCTGGCTTTGCTTTCAAAGAATAATGTTCCAGTTCCTGTACTGAGTGTGGGGAGACTGGTTCTAAAGCTAGGAAGAAAGTTAAGAATGTGTAGCTTTTGGCTTCAGAATTAGCCGTGCTTTAGTGATCTACTGCATTAAACTGTTTCTTATTAATAGATCATGCAACTATCCACCATTTACCCTCCCCACTTCCCCACTTCCTCACACACAAATCTGACACATTCTCATAATCAATAGCAAATGTGCATTATGAAAGTTACGTGGGTTTTTTTTGTTGTTGTTGTTTTTTGTTTTTCTTAAGCCAACCCTGATTTTCATTGTGATATAATAAAACCATCAGAATTTAGTTTTTAGAGTGTGGCATATAAAATGAGTGCATCCTGAAAGGATAGTTCATACTTTTGAAATAATATAACATTGTTGGGTTTACTCTTCTCTCCATAGAGAATTAAGACATTCTAAATACATAGAAAGGAAATATGTCATGTAGATAATTAGAGAAATTATGATAAAATATATTAAAATGTTCCTCTTAAAAGATATTTTTTGCTCTGGATAAAGAGTTTGAAAGTGTCTGCTTTAAAAATAGTGCTATTTAAAAGATGTTCCCAAAGGTTTTTTTTTTTTCTTTTTAATTATTCTAAATTACAACAGTTCTCCCCAAATATTTACCCCCCATTTAGATCTTATGATATTCACTATGGCCCTGTACAAAATGTAGCTCTTTACTAGCCTACAGCCAAATGTATATTCTTTTTCCATTTTCATCATTTTTTTCCTAGTTCACAATTTAGTTTATTTCAATGACTGAAGTTGCTGACAGCTCATCTCTCATATGTCGTGCCCAAATTCTGACTTTATATGCATATAAATGAAAACTCACTGAAAACCAGCTTTGGAAAAATGGTCCAGAAACATTAGTATAAAAAGTATGTATAAGGCAATGATACATTATTTCTAGTTTATTATTAAGTATAATTGACTGAAATGAAGCAGCCGAAACTGCATCTCTCATCCACCTGGCTGATATTTTGCTTTTAAATGCATATGAGAAAGCTCATTGAATATATGCATTGTATAAATGATTCAAAACATCAGGATAAAACCCTTGTAAAAGAAAATGATACATCATTACTAGTTCAGAATTTAGTTTAATGCACTAAAATGAAGCACCTAATAGTGCATCTTTTATCTACCTTGCTAAAATGCTGACTTTAAATGCGTATGTCAAAACTCATTGAAAAGCATCACTAAAGAAATGGTCCAGAGAAAGAAGAAGATGGCGACAGGTCTGGAGCGGCCATGCCAGGAGACAGCGCGATCCTGAGAAGTGTGCACTGTGATACCAGAATATTAATTGCATTTCCAAGAGCAACAAAAAATGGATAATTCTTTCAACAACGATCCTACAATGACAAACAAGCAACAACAGGTACGAGGTTTTAGGGCCGACACAAAAGAAGACTCCTGAGAGTACCCAAGCCCTTCTGTGGGAACAAGCGAGCAGCCCAGACAACAAAGGCCAAAAAGCCAGCAGAAACGGCACAGAAACGGAGTGAAACACGCCGGACTGGCCCAACTCTGCGAGCTCTGTGAGTCACCCCCAACCCAGCCCCACTTGTGGGGCGAAGCCCGACTGCTCCCCACCCACCCGCCTGGCTCCCGCCTACCACACCAGGCTAGGAGCCCACAACAGAGCTGCCTCCATTTTATCGGGTGGGGGCGGAGATGGCCGGCTTAGCGAGGGCAGGCCAGCCATCTCTGCTTGGCGCGGCTCCGCACTGAGACGTGCCATTTGCTTACCTCAACGCGGGGCACCCCAGGGCCTGTGGACCGGCCTACAATCCCAATCTCCCCACGGATCTCAGACGGGGCTGGTAGCGTGGAGAGCCCCCGGCCAGCGTCGGGAGGTCAGGGAAGAGGAGCCCGCCCAGATCGGCTCTCCGCCGCACCTTGGGCGTCGGCCCAAGGTAAACTCCCTGTTTCCGGGAGGCAGATTCCATCTCTGGGGGCCT
>NW_007726663.1:603759-604404 GCF_000696425.1 Galeopterus variegatus
ACATAGGAGAAACACTTCAGCAAATAGGGCTGGGCACAGACTTCATGAATATGACCCAAAAATCAAGGGCAACCAAAGGAAAAGTAAACATATTTGACTATATTAAACTAAAAAGCTTCTGCACAGCAAAAGAAACAATTAACAGAGCTAAAAGACAACCAACAGAGTGGCAGAAAATATTTCCAAAGTACACATCTGACAAAGGACTAATATCCAGAATATATAAATAACTCAAACAACTTTACTAGAAAAAACAAGCAACCCAATCAAAAAATGTGAAAAGAGCTAAGCAGCAAACAAGCAACCCAATCAAAAAATGGGAAAAGAGCTAAGCAGGCATTTCTCTAAAGAAGATATACAATCGGCCAACAGTCATATGAAAAAATGCTCAACATCACTCATTATTCGGGAAATGCAAATCAAAACCACACTGAGATACCATCTCACCCCAGTTAGGATGGCCAAAATCCAAAAGACGCTGAAAGATAAATGCTGGAGTTTTTGCGGAGAAAAAGGAACTCTCATACATTTTTGGTGGGAAGGCAATATGGTGCAACCCCTATGGAAAATGGTTTGGAGGTCCGTCAAACAGCTGAAGATAGATCTACCATACGGCCCAGCTATCCCACTGCTGGGAATATATCC
>NW_007726663.1:607484-607982 GCF_000696425.1 Galeopterus variegatus
GTATTATTGTACTAGAGCTTATTTCCTGACCTGAAAGGCTTTATGCTGGCTGTGTAGGAGACTGGCTTTGTTTTGCGGAAAAATATAATGGAATGTTGAGAGATGATGGGCCATCATGTCTGCAGCTTGTTCTCAGAGGGTTCAGAAAAAGACCAATGTAATCATGGGTGTACAGAGAGGGACAAAGGAGTGAGGGTTACAGTAAATATGATAATATGTTAACAACTAGGGAATCCAGGTGAAACAGAAATGGAGTTTGTTTTACTATTTTGGCAACTTTTCTGTAAATTTAAAATCATTTCACAGTATAATATTTAAAAAAAACCTTATTGGCTTAATGCACATAGAATCCAGATGGCAAGGTTCCCTAATTTATTCAGCCTAAATCTTGGTTAAAAAGTAAGATGGAAGATGGGCAAGTACTTAGATTTTAGAAATGATATTCTGGACACACACAAATGTAGAGAAGAGGGGGGGAAAAACCCCACAGAAATTAGT
>NW_007726663.1:608711-610635 GCF_000696425.1 Galeopterus variegatus
ATGGGCAAGTACTTAGATTTTAGAAATGATATTCTGGACACACACAAATGTAGAGAAGAGGGGGGGAAAAACCCCACAGAAATTAGTAGACCTAAACTATGGACAAAAGACAAAGAACTTACCTCATACATTTTTCTAGAACTTCTCTTACAAACTTTGGTTTGGGGCTCTCAGGGTCTTGAGTAAGACAATCTGACCTAATGAGAAAATGTAGTTTTGTAGATTCTTACATATAATCTGCATTTATATCTAATGTATACTTAACTACGAAGTTTCTTCTATCTATTAATTCATTTATACATAGTAAATATATATCAAAGAAACTAAATATTTCAGACAGTGAAGAAGACTGCTTTTATGTTACAGTTTTAAATATTAAGTTTTTTGACTCTAGAGAAAGGAATGATAAAACAACACCACTTACCAATCTTCCCAGCTCCAACGGAACTGGAAGTTACTTAGATGATGAGAAAACCAATTAATAAACCTACAGAGAGAAGGGGGGAGATGGGAACAGAAAAGGAAGAATGGTTGCGATTTAGAACAGGATTTTATATAATCCTTCCAACAGATAATATTTTATGGAGTTAATGAAAAGAACATTCCCCTACCTGCAGCAGTATCTTCTTCTACTTATTCTTCCTCCTCCCACTTTCCCCTGCAAATCCTATAACTCATTTTTTAATAGTTGCTTATCTCACTTCCTCTAACAGTGCTATCCTTTAGCCCTTTTAGGAGAGTAACAGATACAATTTGAGCACTTGTTTTGTCCTAACACCTTATATATGTTTATATAATTTAATTCTCACAACTTCTGAAGAGTATCAATTATTTTCCCTATATAACTGATGACAAAACTGAGGCAAAAAAAAAGATTAGTCTCTTATTGTCACACCATACCCCTTTCATCACAATATATCATCAAAGTCCTTTTCCCCTAAAAAATATACCTGATCTCTCTAACTACCTAGGGAGTATCTTAGTATACTGTAGAATGCTGTGAACTTTGTAAGAGCCCAACAAATATTTGCTGAATGAATGCCACAATGGGGATGCCCAACACAACTGCTATTTTATTAGAGGGGGAAAAAGTCATAGAAAACAATTCTTAAAGCATGTTCCTTACATATCTATAATTTCAATCACTGAAATTACTAAAGGCAATAGGTCAACAACACAGGATAGCCTATGTAAAAGTTACTGATAATTTTTAGACATGGAATTTGAAAAATGGAAAGATCCATTTCCAAAAGATCATAGAAATTGAGAAATGTTCAATACCTGTCTTGATCTGATTTGGGAAACTGACAGAAGAAAGAATATCAGCTAATAAAGGTGACCACAAAGACCTTACCAAAAAGAAAACAGTAGACATGCAATTACCACAGCTATAAAAATCCAATATAGTTAGTTATATAAACTAAGTCTTGAAGCTGTAGTTTTGAAAAGACTTCTATGTAGAAGCTAATTATTTTAGAAGCAGATACAATCTATAAACAAACAAAAAATATCTGCTTAGATGTAATAAATATAGAGTATTAGATATTTTTCAATATAGGGGTCAGCATTAAACCGATTTTTAAAATTTACATATACAAATACAGAGCGAAAAGTAAAACTATACCAAAGCACCAAACACCTAAAAAATGAGTGAGATTAATGAAAATCACAGCATCAGCATCATTTCATATTGAAACTTAGACTAGAAAATGTAATGTTACATTACAAGTATGAGTTTTATCTTTACACAAAGCTTATTTTGGAGGTAAGAAAGAAAGCTCAATTTGGAAATTCGTAAAAAGGAAATGTCTTGATCAAATTCTTTTGTAAAGTACAGGGAGTAGAAGATGCTAACACTCAGTATAGAAATAAGGCAGTTACTGTACCTGTCTACGCATGTAGTATTCATTGTGTCCAAACGCAT
>NW_007726663.1:611340-613349 GCF_000696425.1 Galeopterus variegatus
TAGAAATAAGGCAGTTACTGTACCTGTCTACGCATGTAGTATTCATTGTGTCCAAACGCATATATAACATTTCAGTTGCCTGTGCCAGCTGTGAATTTGAGGATAAGGAAAACTATTCTCTACCCTCGTCCAAAATAAGTTGTAACAGAAAAAAAAACAACAAAATCTTTCCTATAAATCTTTATAATCACTAATAATGTTGGGCATCTTTTCACGTAACTGATCTATTTCTGCATTTGTATCAATGATGTACAATAAATTTGTCTGTTATACACTCATGAAATCAAGACAGTAAATATATTCCTCACTTCCAAAATTTCCCCACGCTCCTTTGTAATCCACTCTTTCTCCCCCTCTCCATGTTACTCTCCACACCACGATGGGTTGGCTGTCACTAGATTATTTTGCATTTTTTTGAACTTTATGTAGATGAAATCATATACTATGAATTCTTATCTGTTTGGCATCTTTTACTCAGTGTATTTTTCAACCCATTTGTATTATTGGCAGCATCAAAAACTTTTTTTTTTTTTTTCCTTTTTTTGTCTTTTTTCGTGATCGGCAACGGATCGCAACCCTCAGTGTCGCGCCCATACCGGACCGGGACCGGCAACGGGATCGCAACCCTCGGTGTTGCACCCGCACCTCGCTCAGCCAGTGAGCGGCCGGTCTGTATGTGGGATCCAAAACCTCGGCGGGAGCGCCGCCGTGCTCCCGAGCAGCGCACTGTAGCAGTGCACCACCGGGCCGGCCACCAGGCCGGCCCCAGCATCAAAAACTTTTTTATTGCTGAGTAGTATTTCCTTGTAAGGGTACAGCAAAATTTGAATACCTATTCATGTGTTGATGGACACTGGAATTGTTTCCAGCTTGGACTATTACATATATAGTTTCTATGAACATTAACACCCAAGTTTTTGTAGAGACATACACTTTCATTTCTCCTGGGTAAATACTGTGGAATGGAATGGCTGGACTGTCTAGTAGATGTATACTTAACTTTTAAAGAAATGCCAAACTGAACTCACAAAGGGATATTTTCTTATATTCACTTCAGCAATATACGAGTTATAGTTGCTCATGTCCTTGCCAACACCTTGTCTTTTTAATTTTAACCATCCTAGTGGGTTTTAGTGGTATCTCACTGTGGTTTTAATTTGTATCTCCTAATGACCTGACATGCTGAGTATCTTACCATGTGCTTATTAGCCATCTGTACATCTCCTTTGCTGAAGTATCTACTCAAATATTTACCACTTTCTTATTGGATAGTCTGACTTACTGTTAAGTTATACAATTTCTTATATATATTCTAGCTACAAGTCGAATCCATTGTCTTGCAAATACTATCTCCCAGTATGCAGCTTGTCTTTTCACTGTCTTTTAAAGAAAAGTTTTTAATGAGTTCATTAATCAAAAAAAAATTATAGTTCATGCTTTTTGTATCCAATTTAAGAAATCTTTGCTCAACTCAGGGAGACTAAAGATTATTTTACGCTTTCTTCTAGAAGTTTCATGCTTTTAGCTCTTACATTTAGGTTCTACTATACAATTCAAGTTATTTTTTCTATATAGTGTGAGGTAAGGCTTGAGAATCATTTCTTTGCATATGGCTACCCAATTGTTGCACCTTTTGTTGAAAGATTATCCTTTCCCTATTGTGATGACTTGGTACCCTGGTCAAAAATCAACTGAAAATTAGGAAGCTCGTGCACTACTCCTCCACCTGATCCTGGCGCTCTGGGGAAGGCGAGACTGGAGCAGAGCCACAGGATGCCCGAGCCAAGGTTCCTGGCACAGAACCACTATAACCCTTGGAATCCCTTGAATGAACAGTGTCTTTTGTATGCTAATGAGGACTTCCGGTCAAGAGAGTGGAATAAACAGTCCCCAGCGTCACTCTCTCCCACAAATCAACTGATTTACAACTATAAAAACATAACATCAGGGCCGGCCCAGTGGCGCACTGGATAGTGCGCCGCTTGGGAAGCGCGGCGGCGCGCCCGTCC
>NW_007726663.1:613915-615063 GCF_000696425.1 Galeopterus variegatus
AAAAAAAAAAAAAAACAAAACATAACATCAAGTGTGTATGGAATGGGGAGATGTCCAGCAGGGGAGGTAGAAGCTCTGGGAAGACCACATGCCCTGCAGGGCCGCTGCCGCACGATCCAGCAGATAGGCTTCACTGTTGCCACCTGGCTCCATTCCCAGCCTGGCCCAGTGCGCACAGAGTGGGGAGACATCAAGCAGGGGAGGCAGAGCCTCCACAGAAACCACACACCCTGTGGGGCCACCACCGCGCAATCCAGCAGGTAGGCTTCACCGCCGCCACCCGGCTCCATTCCCAGCCCGGCCCAATGTGTACGGAGCAGGGAGACGTCTGGCAGGGGAGGTGGGAGCTCCGCGGGAACCACACCGCTGTCGTGCGATCCAGCAGCCCAGCCCAGTGAGTATGGATTAGAGACATCCAGCAGGGGAGGCGGAAGCTCCATAGAGACCACATACCTTGTGGGGCCGCAGCCATGCGATCTAGCAGGTAGGCTTCACCACTGCCACCCGGCTCTATCCCCAGCCCGACCCAGTGCACAAGGAGCAGAGAAACACCCAGCAGGGGAGGTGGAAGCTCCATAGAGACCACACACCCTGTGGGGCCACCGCCACGCGATCCAGCAGGTAGGCTTCACCGCTGCCACCCAGCTCCATTCCCAGACCGGCCCAGGGCACACAGAGCAGGGAGACATCCAGCAGGGGAGGCAGAAGCTCCGTAGAGACCACACGCCCTGTGAGGCTGCCGCTGCACGATCCAGCAGTAGGCTTCACTGCCGCCACCTGGCTCCATCCCCAGCCTGGCCCGGCGCGCACAGAGCAGGGAGAAGTGGAAGCTCCAGTAGGGGGAGTGGAAGCTCTGCAGAGACCACATGCTCTGCTGTGCCTCCGCGCATCCCAGCAGCCAGGCCCAGTATGCGTGGAACAGGGAGACGTCCAGCAGGGGAGGTGGAAGCTTGGCAGAGACCACACACCCTGCAGTACCACCCCATGACCCAGAAGCCTGGCCGAGTGCATGCTGACCAGAGAGGTGGCTCCCTGGAGAGGCCCAAGACTTAAGGCAACCACACACACAAGGCACTAGTGGCCAACCGAGTAGACACTGAGGTAGCCATACCAAATTGGCAACCCCAGCAAGATCATAGTCAGACAAT
>NW_007726664.1:0-1055 GCF_000696425.1 Galeopterus variegatus
ACCTTGTGACACAGTCACAATGTGCTGGGTACCATCAAAGGAGAAAGACACACAGTGGAGGGCAGAGAGGAAAGACCGTACCTGCTTGACTTTGTGGAAGAAGGATTCTAGATGTTATTGATATATCGTATAACAGACAGATGACGGGTATAGAAGCCCAGGCCCACGAAATGGCTTAATCTTATTGCCTGGCTAAGATCTATTTAGAATATCCCCTCCACATGCACAGGGAAGACTTTCTTCACCTTTCATTCCATTTCCATATGCTTAATTCTCCTCTCCTGCAGGAAGCCCAGATCTGTGGAGGCTCCTCCCTTGAAAGAAAACTGCAATGATTTTATCATTGCCAGCAACAAGTCCATCCTCACAGTGAGTTGTCCTTTGACATTTATAAGGAGGTGGATTTATCCATAAGCAGCCCTATTTACATAGTCTCATTCACGTTCTTGGTCATTATAATTGCTAATAACACTATGTTTCAGAATTGGCAGAAGCTTCAACATCTGTATAGTAGATGCTTATTGGTGTGTCTGCTCAGTCCCTGTTCTCTAAAAATTTCCCACCTCACACACAGGGTTTGCTTCCAACATACACAGCATTCATGTTTTTTCCACATGACTCCACTTTCCTGACCACGGCTGACATGCCCGGGGCAATCACATGATAAAGCGAGATTCTCTCTCTTCAAAATATGAATGGAGACATCTAGAAACTGGAGTTAGTTGTTGAGTTTCATTAATGGCAGTGTTCCAGTGAGAAGTTTTATGATAGAGGAGACAGGAAGCTCTAATGTCCAGGCCATTGCTGGGAAACCAAATTGTGGCCCTCAATGGCTACCCAAAGTGTTGGTGTAGATTCTCTTCTTCCATGATCTCCATTGATAATTGACATGACCATCAAGCCCATGGTTTGGCAAATGAACTGACTTAGTTTGAGTTCAGCAGAAGCAGATCCTGAGACAGGGATTTGAATGCCCTTTGTGCTTAAGCCCCTAGAATCTGGTTTCTGCTCTATGTAGCCAAAAGAAGTCCAGTTGATAGGAAGTAGTGGAAAGA
>NW_007726664.1:2455-7360 GCF_000696425.1 Galeopterus variegatus
GTGGGACAAGCATAGGGTACATATTCCCATTCAAACAGGGAGAAATAGGCCAAAAGAAAGGTTTAATAGGTCCCAAACAAGTCTGAAATCCAGCAGAGCAGGCATTAAATCTTAAAGCTGGCAAATCATGTACCTTGACATCATGTTCGATGTCCTCTGCACGCTGGTGTGGGTGTTGGGTCCCTAAGTCCTCAGGCAGCTCCACTGCTATGGCTTTCCTGGTCTTGGGCCACACTTTAGGTTTCCCAGGCTGGCATTCCACTCTGGTAGCTCCACAGGTCTGGGGTCTTCATGGTGGTCCCACTGTCATGGCTTCACTAGGCATGGCACTGATGGGGTTTCTCTGCCGCAACTCTGACCCCACATTTCCTCTCTGTATCGCTCTAGCTAAGGCTCTGTGCAGTGACTCTGCCCCTGCAACTGATCTCTTCCTGGATCCCCAGGCTTTTCCACACTTCCTTTGAAACTGGGGTGGAGGATCCCAAGTCTCCATAGCTCTGGCATTCTGTGAGCCTGCAGACCTAACACCACTTGAATGCCACCAAGGCTCCTGGCTTTTATTTTCCAAAGCTGCAGGTCCAGCCATAACTGGGGTCAATTTAGCCACGGCTGGAGCAGCCAAAGCAGCTAGGGTGCTGCAGGGAAGAACAGCACTCCAAGGTGGCCCTGGGCAGCAAGCCCACAGAGGGCAGAGGGCACCTCAGGCCTGTTCCCCAAGACCATTCTGTCTCCCTAGTCCTCTAGGCCTACAATGGAAGATGTAGTCTCTGGGATCTCTGAAATGCCTCCAAGGTTTTTTTCCCCTTCTCTTGATAATCCCTTCTTCTACACTCATCTCCTTAGCAAAGGGTCCCTGGGCTACACCCTTGCTTTTGTGGCCAGGCTGAAAGTTTTCCAACTTTTTGCCCTCTGCTTTCTTTTGAATTATAAATTCTGGCTTTACCTCATAACTTTTCCGCCATAACTCAGCAGAGGCTGTTGCAAGTAGCCATGCAGCTTCCTTAACGCTTTGCTGCTTAGAAATTTCTTCCACCAAATACCCTGGGTCAGCACCTTTAAGTTCCACATTCCAGAAAAGTTTTGAGCATGAAGAGAATGTTCCTTGCTAGCTCGTAGCAAGGGTGATCTTTGCCCCAGTTTCCAATAAGTCCTTTCTCATTTATATCCGAGATCTTCTCAGTATGGCCTTCTCTGTCCATATTTCTATCAGCATTTGGCTCACCACCATTTAACCAGTCTTTAAAATGTTCCAAACTTTCCCTTGTTTTCTTGTCTTCTAAACTTTCATCAGCATCAAGGCTTTTTCTAGCCTGTTCCTCCAAATTCTTCCAGCCATTGCCCATTACCCAGTTCCAAAGCTGCTTCCACATTTTCAAGTATCTGTTATAAGCAACATCCCACTTCTCTGGTACCAGTTTTCTGTATTAGTCCATTTTGGTTGCATATAACAAAATACCTGGAACTGGGTAATTTGTAAGAAAATGAAATTTATTGCTTACAGTTTCAGAGGCTGGGAAGCTTAAAGTCCAGGGGGAACACATCTGGTGAGGGTCTTCTTTGGTGGTGGCTTCACATCAATGCAGGGGTCTCACATGGAGGACATGGTGGAGCAGAGAGAGATTAACCTGTCACGTGCTCTCCTTTCAAAGCCCTCAGAACCTCACCCCTGACCACCATTATTAATCCATTCACTACAGCATGGTCCTACAATCTCATCACCTCTTCAAGGCACCACCTTTCAATTACCTTTCACAATAGGATTTCCCACCCTCTTAACACTGTCACAGTGGGAGGAACACTCAATCCAAGGCACTACTGTATCCCCAATACTGATCACTGTAGACATTCAATAAGTCCTTGTTGAATGAATGAATATGAACAAAGAACTATACTTATCTCTGATTACTATATATGATGATAAAATTATATATTATTTATAAATTATAAATTATTTAATGATAAAATTAAATTCTTTTCTCTATATATGTATTTTTTAAAATTTTCTCAACAATATTATTCTTCAAGTGCCAAGACCCAGTCCTCTCTGGCATCCTCCAAAGCACACATCACAAGAGCAAAGCATACTTTAATGAAAGAATGACTGATGGTCCTGAGCTTGAATCCCAGCTCAGTCAGTTAGCAGCTGTGTGACCTTGGGCAAGTCACTTTTTCTGGGACTATTTCCTCTTCCGTAAAATGGAAAGAACACCTACCTCACAGAGGAGATGTGGAGATTAGGAACAATGTATATGTCTTAGATTGGGTACCCTAAAAAGCACAGGTCTTGGCAGAATTTCATTCTTTTTTATGGCTGAGTAGTATTCCATTGTGTATATATACCACATTTTCCTTATCCAGTCATCCATTGATGGACACTTAGGTTGGTTCCATCTCTTGGCTATTGTAAATAGAGCTGCAATGAACATGGGAGTGCAGGTATCCCTTCAACATGATGATTTCCATTCCTTTGGGTATATACCCAACAGTGGGATTGCTGGACTGTATGTCAGTTCTATCTGTAGTTGTTTGAGGAACCTCCATACTATTTTCCATAATGGCTGTGCTAATTTACAGTCCCACCAACAGTGTAGAAGAGCTCCCCTTTCCCCGCATCCTCACCAGCGTTTGTTATTCTCGGTTTTTTTAGTAATGGCCAGTCTAACTGTGGTGAGATGATATCTCAATGTGGTTTGGATTTGCATTTCCCTGATGACTAATGATGCTGAGCATTTTTTCATGTGTCTGTGGGCCATTTGTGTGTCTTCATTTAAGAGATGCCTTATCAGTTCCTTTGTCCATTTTTTAATTGGGTTACTTGTTTTTTTACTGTTAAGTTGTTTTAGTTCTTTGTATATTCTGGATATTAATCCCTTGTCCAATGCATAGTTTGCAAATACTTTCTCCCATTCTGTAAGTTGTTTTTTTCACTCTGTTAATTGTTCCTTTTGCCGTGCAGATTTTTAGTCTGAAATAATACCATTTGTTTACTTTTTCTTTTGTTGCCTGTGCTTTTGGGGTCTTATTCATAAAGTCTTTGCCCAGTCTTGCCTCCTGAATTTTTTCCCCTGTTTTCTTTTAAGAGTCTTAGAGTTTCAGGTATTATATTTAAGTCTTTAATCCATTTTGAGTTGATATTGATATACGATGAGAGGTATGAGTGTAGTTTCATTCTTCTGCATATGGATGTCCAATTTTCCCAGCACCATTTGTTGAAGAAACTGTCTTTTCCCCAGTATGTGTCCCTGTTGCATTTGTCTAAGTTCAGTTGGCTGTAAGTATGTGGGTTGATTTCTGGGTTCTCTATTCTGTTCCATTGGTCTGAGTGTCTGTTTTTATGCTAGTACCATGCTGTTTTGGTGAAATTCTGCCACTTGTAGCAACATGGATGAACTCAGAGAAAATTATGTTAAGTTAAATAAGCCAGACACAGAAAGAGAAATACTGCATGCGGGAGCTAAAAAATAAACAAATAAAGAAAGGTACAACAATCACAATAATTCATTAAACTTTTAAAAGGAGAAGAGAACTGAGGCCAACAGAGGTGGGAAAGGGGGAGGGGGAAGGGAGGTTAGCGAGAAATTGGTAAAGGGCCACAAAAAATGATTACATAGTGTAATGTTGAATATACTAATAATCCTGATTTGAGCATCACATATTGCACACAGGCATGGATATTCAGTGCTGTACCCCACAGATATGTACAATGAATTATGTTTCAATTTTTTAAAAAAGAAGAGGACTTGGGTGTGGGTGGTTTATTTGTGGGGCTGAGCTCAGGGAGCAAGAGAAAGAAAAACAGGGGACAGGAGGGAAGCAATGATAAGAATGGATTACTGGGGTCTTTGGTGTAGGCAATGGGGGGTTATTCCACCAAGACTTCTGAGAAACATAGAATGCCTCCCAGAGTTGTCCACAGGAAACACAGAAGGCTGGGGTTTTTATTCTCCAGAAGCTGAGTGTTCTTCCAGTAGAGTTACCTCCCCCACATTTCTGGGCTTCACCTCCAGGCTGAGCAGGTTCCTATGCCTTGACAAAGGCCTTCAGACAGAAGTAATGAGGAGATATATGCTGCATGCCTAAGATGAAACGCTATTTCAGTGGGACTCTGAACTCACGCGGATGGATTCATCGCTGCTGGGGTGGATATTAGACGTGACTGGAGGCACCCAAAGCATCTGCTACAGTGTGTGAAGTGCCTGACCCTTTACAACAGGCAAAATGGCCAAAATTAGAAAGGAGAACATACCAGGTGTTGATGAAGATGTGGGGAGAGGGGCGCTCTTGTGCACTGCTGGTGGGTGTGTAAACTGGTGCAGATTTACTGGAAAGCAATCTGGTTGGGCTTAGTAAAATTTAGTTGGCACATGCCCTGTGATCTTGTGACCACCTCCTCCCCCAACCCATCCCATGCGTAGAGCCCCCAGGAACCGTCTCATGCACATCTTTATAAGGATGTTCACTACTGAGTTGGTGGTGGCAACAACCTGGAGGAGAGTTGGACACAACCTGGGTGTCCATCCTCAGGGGAATGGATAAGAAAAATAAGGTGGATGTACCTTATGAAAGAGCATGCAGCAGTAAGAAGCAGCACACAGAATCGATACACAGCAACAGCAGTAGCTCTTCATAATGTTGCACTGAGTGAGAAAAGACAACGAATGATATATATAACATGATACCAGCTTATGGAAACTAAACTCCCACTCATAAAAAGGCATTGCCTGTTTTGCATGGATGCGTGCATATATAAGGACACATACTGAGGACACGGAGGGGGGGCATGACTGTCGGGAGGGAACAAAAGTGAAGATTGGGGATGATGGGGGCAGGGGTGGGGGTGGAGAAGGGAATAACACACAAGCAGGACCTTGTGTGGACCAGGGCTCATTACATGCTATGAACTGA
>NW_007726664.1:8593-10935 GCF_000696425.1 Galeopterus variegatus
AGCAAGAGTTAAGAACCCCTACATAGGCTCCACTAGAACCTCCTTAAGTCCAAAGGTTTTGCGAGAAAGTGCACAGTTAGGGCCTTCCATTGCACCAGCTTCACTGACCAGGAGTGAGTTAAATGGTGACCCCAGCACTGCGGTATCATTCAGCTGGTGCAGGTGCCAGAGCTGCCAGTGGTGGCAGGGGAGCCAAGGAAGGAGCAGGAGGGAAGAAAAAGGAAAAAGAAAGAAATGGGAAGATCGTTTTCCCAGCTTTTGCACATCACTGAATTGAACTTTACTTTTAATAAAAGTATTATTAAATAGAAATGGTGTGCTTATTATTTTGCATTTAGGGGATATTCAGAGACGTAGTCCCAGTAATTATTTGAGCTGGGAAAAGCCAGCATGTTCTCTTTTTCTGAATACAGTTGAACCAGCATCTCCTTTTCCTGGGGTACTTTCCCNAGCAAGAGTTAAGAACCCCTACATAGGCTCCACTAGAACCTCCTTAAGTCCAAAGGTTTTGTGAGAAAGTGCACAGTTAGGGCCTTCCATTGCACTAGCTTCACTGACCAGGAGTGAGTTAAACGGTGACCCCAGCACTGCAGTATCATTCAGCTGGTGCAGGTGCCAGAGCTGCCAGTGGTGGCAGGGGAGCCAAGGAAGGAGCAGGAGGGAAGAAAAAGGAAAAAGAAAGAAATGGGAAGATTGTTTTCCCAGCTTTTGCACATCACTGAATTGAACTTTACTTTTAATAAAAGTATTATTAAATAGAAATGGTGTGCTTATTATTTTGCATTTAGGTGATATTCAGAGACATAGTCCCAGTAATTATTTGAGCTGGGAAAAGCCGGCATGTTCTCTTTTTCTGAATACAGTTGAACCAGCATCTCCTTTTCCTGGGGTACTTTCCCTGGGCTATGGAGAGGTGTAGACAGTCTCTGGTAAAGAGACACAGGGTCTTCTTCCCCTTGCCTCCCTGGAACCAGTGGGCACCCTTAATTAGGCCCCAAGTTCATGCACTGGGAGTGGGGTGCCCAAGTCTGGTATAAAGAAATATTCCAACCCCATAGTTGTAACACTCGCGTCGGAAGACTCCCCGGAGAGAGGGGCTCTCTTCTTTATACCCATCGCAGCTATTCAGATCCAGGCTTAGCTTCAGGTCTCCCAAGCAGACCTGACACAGGATTCAAGGGCAGCTAGTTTATTTGGGAAATGCAGAATATACAGGTTAAGGACATGGAAGTGAGGGCAGCTCGGACCAGTGCATTATCAATCCAGCTGCCACAGCAGGCAACTGGGTCTCAAGCTCGCGGGGAAGCTCTGGGAAAGGGCGTAGAGCACATGGCTCAGGGTGAGAGAGCCAGGGTGTTTATACACCAACCCCCAGAGTCACCGGTCACGGGCCACCCTCAGGAGAGGTTACTTTCTCGATGCTTCCAGCTTGCAGAGGCAAGGCGACCTTTCACGGTTTTGAAAAACCCCTTGGACACAGAGCTGCAGACGAGGCTGTGGGAGGATGAAGGGAGCAACAGAATGGGGAAGGTGGGAGGGGAGGGTGGGCGCTGATGGTACCTGGTACAGACCCCATGCTCACAAGCCACCTGCTGCTCCTCAATGGCACAGTCCCTTCACCTCTCCCCACCCCATTATCTCCATCTCTGTCAGAACCCAGGGCTCTCCAAAGGCTGCAAAACAGAGACCTGAGAACCAAATATGGTTCTTGGATGTGTTTTGTTTGGGCTGCATGGCTTTTTAAAAATTGTATAATTGAACCAACTTCTCAAGATCACAAGGTTTCACATGAAAACATGACTTCTCATATTCTCTCTAGAAAAAATCTATTTGGCAACACTATACCCCAAACTAAATGAGCCCCAATTCCATATGGCTCTGGGAATTGTCCTTTCTGCCAAAGTAAAATGGTTTAAAGGAAACCCTTCACAGCCTGTGGGCAAATTCCCTCTTGTACCCCCTTTTTGATAGGTTTTAGGGGGTTGGGTTTTCTTTTGTTTTTTATGTGGCTTTGATTTTGGGGTATTTTTTGTTTGGTGGTTTTTTGTTTTGCTTTTTAGAGGACAATGCACCTTTCTGCCTTTTCACATCATTGGGGAGTGGGGAAATTAGTTTTAAAAAATTCAGGTAGCCTCAGCCTGCCCTGCCAGGGTTTTAGAGCCAGGATGTTTTAGCATCAGCTGGCAGGCCGGCTGCTTGCAGGGAGGCCCAGCCATCTGTTCCTGGAGATGGTGAGGAAACCATCTTCCTCCCTCCACACCTGCCCCAAAACTCAGGCCAGAGACATTTTATAACCTAAGAAAAGTTCTCATCTGTGCCAAATATGGGACTCCAAATTCCTC
>NW_007726664.1:11856-12573 GCF_000696425.1 Galeopterus variegatus
CCCTCAAACACAGCTGTAATTAGTCTAGTCTCTGAGGCCTTCAAGAAAACCTCAGTGACTGAATAATAATGGAAAACCCATCTAAAAGGGCAGAAAGTCTGAATCCATGGGTCTTTTAAACAAAATGAAGTCTTATTCATTCCACGTGCATGAAATAAGGGCTAACAGGATGGTCAAGGAGCAACTCTGACTTAATGAGTGGATGAGAATAACCTATCAGGTTACTTTTTTTAAGAACAGAAATGGGTACTGTTAAAATGATTTTCAAGTCCCTAGAAGCAATTGAATTTTTGACTGAGCTCGGAGTTGCCTTTCCAAATATCGTTGAGAATGTGGCTCTGGCATCCGTTAGACTGCTGGGATTTTGAATCCAGGTTCTCCCACTCGCTTGCTGCGTGACCTTAGGTTGGCCTTGACCTCTCTAGCCTCCAAATAATCACCTGCAAAACGAAGAGAAGACCTTCCTCACGCAGTTGTTTTGAAGATTAAATGAGATATCCACGTAGAGGACTGCAGACAGTACCTTGTTCAGAGTCTGAACTCAGTAAATGTTATATATTATTACTGTATTATCATGAATAATTTTTTTTCAAGGATAGTGCCAAGATTAATATCAGTTCTGGTTTTCCACAACCAAAATAAATAAATAAATAAATCCAAATTTCTGAATTGTGGGGTCTGAATTGATGAGCTCTTACCAGCATCTTGCTTTTTCCC
>NW_007726664.1:14132-15163 GCF_000696425.1 Galeopterus variegatus
GCTCTGAGCTCCTCTGTGTTCTTGGTGCCAGACGCTGTTCTCCATGTGTACACAAGTCTGAGTCCTGTGTCCAAACAGAAAACAGAAATGTGATCAGGGCTGGGTAGAGGAAGGGATTTGACAGGTCTTCTGCATCCCAAATGTCCAAGATGCAAAGGTAAAGTCAGGCTGTTCCTTAAAGGTTAAATTTCACATTTTAATTGCCACCCGTGGAGGCTGCTCTGAGCTGGGGCTCCCGCAGGCAGGCGGCTTGGCAGCCCTCCCAGCCTGCTGATGCTTAGCTCTCCTGCGGAATGTCTCACTCCTCCCTCCAGCTCTGTGAGAGTCGGGGCAACAACACAACACATACCAGTGAGTTGAGCGATAAGTGGGTCTGCAGTGCTAGGGAGGTCCCGCTCTAGCCCCTCACGCCTGTACCTAGTAAACGCTTTTTCCAGTTACTGTCACTGTGTAACAAACCACCCTAAGACTCAGTGGCTTAAAACAATTATTACTATCTCTTGGGTTCTGTGAATTGACTGGATTCAGCTGGACAGTTCTCACTTGGGGTCTCTCAAGCCATCACAGCCAGATAGTGGCTGAGGCTGGAGTGCACGTCCAAGATGCTGCACACACGGGACTGGCACTTATCACCAGCTATCGAAGGCCAAGAGCTCAGCTGGAGCTGAGTGTCTACATGTGAGCTCTCCATGTGGCACGGGCTTCTTTCAGCATGGCAACTGGGTTCTGAGACTGTCCTGAGAAGCCTCATGAGAGAGGCTGACCATTCCAAGAATAAGCATTCAAGGAGAAATGTTCCAAAGGAATCAGGCAGAAGCTACATGGCCTTTTATAACCCAGCCTAGAAGTCACATAGTGTCACTTTCTCCATAATCAATCGGTCAAAGCAGTCATGAGCACACCCAGATTCAAGGAAAGAGGGCATAGATGCCACCTTTCAATGGGAAGAGTACCAAAGAATTTGGGAGCTATATTTAAAAACTGCTATGGTGTTTTTAAAAACACACTTTGCTCATTTTATTTAACTTAAA
>NW_007726664.1:16311-17723 GCF_000696425.1 Galeopterus variegatus
AGTTAGCAGATGTAATCAATTTTTGTTAATAACATTAAGTTGATTTCATTTTTAGTCTTATGCTATTACTTAAGTTAAAACAGTTTTTGTCTCTCCTACTGTTTGTCTTTTACATGACAGCCAACAAAATAAAGATTTGGGACCTCAAAACACTATCTATGGTATAATAAACACATCAAAGGCCCCCCTGGACATGCCTAAAGTGGTCTCCCAAATGGTGTGGGTGGTCTGTTCTCCCTAGAGGGAGGCCCCTTGCCAGCCCAGCCCTGGGCCGTGATGGCCACGTTCATGTTCCAGGCCAGAAGAGGCAGCTACTCTGGAAAAATTGCTCCAACTGTTTATTCAAAGTGCAACAAACTGCAAGACAGTGGACAAGCAGTTTCTTTTGACTGACAACTTTATCATGATCTCACGTGGTGTTCAACTCTTGGCTACAGAGTCTGGCCTATTGGCCTGAGAGAGGCCTGTCCTCTGCTTATGCTTGGCTTGGGATTTTTCTATTCCATCCAACCATCATTTCTGGCCTTCCCTTGACTGATTCCGGAGAATCCAGAAGAAGTCTGTTTTCTTCTCTCTCTCTCCCCACCCACCCCCCTTCCCTGAAAGCTTGGGTTCAACCCCATTTTCCCCTGTTTACAGTTCTCCCTGAAGGCATTTGGCCTTGGTATCTATTGCAGATGAACCATTTACAAATAGCTGTATTTCTTGAGCATAGACAACAGCCTTCAGAACATCCCTCCTGGGCTTATTTGAAGAGGAGGGGTTCCTCAGCATGCCCAAGTCCTGAGGAGTCCCAAGAACAGCAAGAGAGGGGATGAGCTAGAAGAGGGTTTCACAACCATGTGGACCCTGCTGGATGGTCCAGCCCAATGGTCCAGGCCTTTCTCTGTGGGACAGCCAGGCATCTGACTCACAATGGAGCACTGTGAGGGTTTCTAGATGAAAGGGCACCCATTCTCCTAGGGCCTGGAGCTGTACAACAGCACTCATCAGGCGCTACGACATAGAAAAGCCAAGGGGGCATGAGGGGGTAAGGGGGCTGCTTCACTTGTCTCCATGCCAAGAAAACAAATGTTTTGGCAGGAAATTTTTCTTTAAGGGTGTTCTGGTTTTTGAAGAAAATATTGTTCTGAATCATTTCCTCAGGGGAAACCACTCAGCTATCTCAGGAAGGAAAATAGTCCTTCTGAGCTCAGTATGCCACTTTGACTCATAGAGGTGTGCCTCTGAGGTAAAGGAACTGATTTCCTGACTCCTACAAAATCAGCTTGCATGCACGCACGTGTGCACGTGAGTGGATATGTGTTCTGGGTGGAGGGTGTGTGCATGTGTGCACACGTGTCTCTCTGCATGTGTATGGGCACATGGGTCTGCATTAGCATGTGTGCATATGTGTGGATGTATGCATGCAT
>NW_007726664.1:18698-20712 GCF_000696425.1 Galeopterus variegatus
TGTGTATGGGCACATGGGTCTGCATTAGCATGTGTGCATATGTGTGGATGTATGCATGCATATCTATAGGCATACTTGTGTGCATGTTTTCTGCCATATGTATGTGCACGTTCGCGTGTGTTCAGGTATTCATGGTTGTACATGCACAAGCATTTGTGTGCATGTGTGTGCATTCGTGCATCATAACAGATCACAGAGGACCCTAAAGGAAAGGAGAGGAGGCAAAGGCTCTTCTCCCAGGGCTTCTAGGGATGCCGAGAATTCCACAGTGCCCTCCCTACCATGCCTTTCCCACAACTGAATGCCCACTGGCATCGGTCACCATGAAAATCAGATGAAGTCATTCCACGTGTCCACATGCCCATCACTGGCTGAGGCTAAGTCATCAGGGTGGCAACTAAGACTGTCCCTCAATCTTACACTCCTCCTGCCACAGGGGTCCCCACAGCCAGGTGTCTGTTGATGGTGCCCCTCTCACCTCTGCTCAGAGCCTCCCTAGACTTCATGCCTGCACCATGAGTCTGGGCATTTTCTATTGTATGACGTAAAGAATCCTAATCTTGGGAAGTTGACCGAAAAGGAAATGACTTGAATTTAAAGATTTGGGGCAAGTACCCTAAATTCTTTGAGCTTCAGTGTCCTCATTTGTGAAATGAGGATAATAATATCCCCTTCCCCAAAGGACTGAATGTGCACATAGCTGGTTAGTAGATGTGTGTACAACTAGTCTATTACATGGACTGGAGTTGATGGGGTAGTATTAGGAAACAGAGACTTTTTCTCCAACACCTGCCTTCACAACTGTAATCATCAGCACCCCCTTCCCTATCGCCTTACATCTTACTTAGCTCCCACACCTTCCAGGAACCTCTCTCCATTACAGGAACAATTCTGATCCCCTCAGGCCTGGACTAAGGCTTGGGGACCTGTACTGACAACAGGGAGGACAATCTGTCCTTTCACTTCTCCTCCAGCTGGCATTCCTCCAGCGCCTCTCCTTGGCTGTTTCTGGGTCTTCCTCCCTCCCTTCCCTGACACACTGGAGTCTGCGAGAAGGGTGGGAGAAAAAGATACAGTCACAACTCACTGTCGCCCTATGATCCCATCATTGTCTCTCTCCGGGGAAGTCCCCAAATGATGTCCCGTGAGACATATTTATGGGTGCTTGGGAGGCCTCACAAAGTCCTCATCACTGCACTGTTTCCAACGAAGACATATCAGGACTTTCCCTGGAGGATTGTTGTGAGGATTAAATGAGTCAGTGTAGGCCTGGTCCCTGACTCTCCTGGAATTCGGAGGACCGCCTTTCTTAATCAGGGTTTGCTTGATTTCAGAAACCTGAAGCCCCGGAGCTAGCTAAAGTAAAGGGGCTGCAGGTGAGGTAGCTGGGCTAGCTCAGAGGCCCCAAGGGCATGCAGCCCAGGCCAGTCTCAGGAGAAATGGCAGCCAAGGGCTAGGAGGCTAAGAGCTAACCTACAGGGCCCCAAGCTCCTGTCCGCACTTCTGCCTGGTCCACGTACCCTCCTTGTGCATAAGACCAGCTGCTCACCACTTCTCACAGCAAGCGTCCCACTGAGGAGACCGACCAAACCCCTGTGTTCAGAGGCCAAAGAGAAATGGCCTAGCTTGGCCACTGTCCACGCCTCTTGGCCCTCAGCTATGACAGGAGGGTGTGGTCTGAGGACCACTGACAAGGGCTTGCAGGAGCAAACGAAGGACAGGAGTGGGCTGATGAGGAACGTGTGCATCCCCATCCCGCCTCACAGCCATGGAGCAGCTGTGGAATCAGACCCACCATTAAAAAGCCTGGACCTGGGGCCCACTCAGCCTCTGAGCTATGAGAACGGTAGAGACCCCTTAACTTCTCTGTGCCTGGTTTTCCTCATGTCTAAAATGCAGCGAGGGGAGGCTGAGCTTGCACAATTCCATTTCTACACTCTGCTGCCTCTCTAAACTTTTTAAAGCAGTATTCAGCAGCACTGTCTCCCTCACGTTTAGCAAAGCCATGAGCTCT
>NW_007726664.1:21290-22552 GCF_000696425.1 Galeopterus variegatus
ACTTTTTAAAGCAGTATTCAGCAGCACTGTCTCCCTCACGTTTAGCAAAGCCATGAGCTCTAAAAAAAATACTACATTTAACATTTTAAGGCAAATCTTTCTTTAATTCCCTAATAATAACAAAAATCATTCAAAGCCACTTTACTGTCAGAAAAGAAATATCTGTGCATACACTTAGATCATTTAAGCCAAATGCTTTTAAACAACATTTCTCAATTAAATATTCAGCAGAGATAATATTAAGTCTGAAGCATTTCATCCAGTTTAAAGAAAAACTCTGAGGTGAAAGAATCCAAACTGTGGAATATAAGAAATTAGAATGGAAGTATCACAGCAGTAGATGCTAGCCCAAAAGGGCAGAGCCACAGGTCAGAGCCACATCTCCCTGGATTTGCTGGCATTTAACTAGATGCAAAATGTCAGCACAGAAAATGGTTTGTTCAATGCAAATATTAACAAGAAAGGAGTGTGTCAGTGTGTAAATGGAGCTGCAGCTGAAGAGGGCCTTTCTGACCCACCCACAGTCACCCGCGGCAGCAAGGGGACTTCCCTTTTGCTTATTTTCACTCTCTTTGCTGGGGATAAAGTCGTGGGACATTTGCTTCATGGAAGAAAGGGAAAGCTGACCAGGAACCACTAAGCAAGATGGTGTTGTTTGCCTGGATTATGAGCTCAGCTTACACTATTCTATTCTATTCTGTTTCTTTTGCGTGTATTCAGGGAACATTGACACTTAACAATGTTAATTTTATCAAGATCAAGAAGGCAGAAAAATAAAATCATTTTCCCTTTTCTCTCTCTCTCCCCACCACACAAAGGAGGTTTTAGTGGTAGCTCAAAGCTGCACATTTAGCTTTCTGTCCTTCCTACTGGCTGCTTCACCGCTCTCTGCACTTGTGGTCTTGCTCTGAAAAAGGGAGGCTTGCCTGTGAGTGAGTCCCATTGGGTGACGGGGAAATCGTAGTTCTGCTCTTTCAATATGAAGAGCTTTGACTCCAAGGAACACGCAGGAGTAATTTTTGGGAAAAACCTGCTGGTTGTGCAGGCTGAAACCTGCCCCCTCTCCTGGGAGGTGGCATTTTGGGGAATCCACCTCTGGCAGCAGTCAGATTCTCCGCTGGGCACCTTCAGAAACTGGATGCTCTCAGCACCCTGAGAATGAATTGACTCATTCATCCAGCTCAACCGAGACTTAAATGTACAAAGCAGCGTGACAAACCAGACTGATGCAGAGTGATGCCAGACATTCACACCAGCCTGAC
>NW_007726664.1:23416-23965 GCF_000696425.1 Galeopterus variegatus
CCCCCTGAGGAATGAGGAAACTGAAGTTTCAAGTGACAAAGTCCCATCTGTCATTGGTTGAGGATGGCCTTAACTCCCAAAGGAAGTAAATTTCCCTGTCCCTCCAACCTTAACTGTATGGGAATTCACATGTGCTTACACAGGCATATTCAGGAGCTGTGAGTACCAAGTGCTCATGCATGGGCATGACAGCATCTGCTGCAGCAAGTGCCATGCATTTTTAAGTGCTCAAGTGACAGGTGGGCTCTACCCCCTATCTAGATTCAGAGAAAGGGGGCTTAGATGCTGGGCAACCAAAAATATGACAACATTTTCTACAAATGAATACCTTTTCCTTTCTCTGCTCAGCTCTTCTTCCCCTCTTCCTCTGTTAACTGCCAAAACCTGGTGGTTGCCATGGGAGTGACCACTTTTTAACATGGTCACTGGGCTCTGCTAATTGGTTCAGGGTGGCATCTGACCCAAGATAGTTCGATCAGAACTCTTCTCTGGAGTTTTCTAAACTAGAAATGAGTCTGTTTTTCTCAAGTGCCTGGAATTTAAGATGCA
>NW_007726664.1:24466-24790 GCF_000696425.1 Galeopterus variegatus
CTGGAGTTTTCTAAACTAGAAATGAGTCTGTTTTTCTCAAGTGCCTGGAATTTAAGATGCATAATTGAAAAGCTCTGAACATGCACGTATCCCACCATGCAGAGAAAGCTGTCTATAGTACAATAGAATTACATGTATACAGAGAATCAAAGATTCAAGAGAAGATCAGTAGTTTCCTTCCTCTTCTGACCTTTCGACTTTTTTGAGATTTTATGATCTGACGTGTTGTTCTTTTTGCCTAAGTTTACAACCAAAAGAATCCTGATTAATATGGTGAGCACAGAAGTAGGAAGTAGTGAGATGATTATCGCAGGCTGGGCTCCC
>NW_007726664.1:25539-26046 GCF_000696425.1 Galeopterus variegatus
GCAGTCACTGGGTGGAGCTTCACCCCATAGACAGCTGATGGCACCCATTCTGTGCACATTGTACCAGCTTAACTGTGAGGGTAGCCCTGTAGCCATTAGTCAGCAGGGTGGAGGGGGGCTTTACAATTGCTTCTATGTGTAGACAGCCCCTGACAGTTACATTTCTGCCTATAAAGAACCCTCAGACTTCATAGACTGCCTTGGCACATCACATTGTAATTGTCACTGGCCTGCCTCTCTCCCCTCTGAGCTGGGATAGTTCCCACTCCCTGCAGACACAGCAGCGTATTCCAAGCCAGCCCCTCCATAGCCTAGGGTGCTCAAGATGTATTTCTTGAATAAAGATTAACTGACACTCTCTAGAGCTTAGCTCAGGTGAATCCACTGTCCCAGCTGGAGTGAAAATCATGCCAGGCCTCCATCTGTTTTTAAAAGATAGAAGGGCATTCCTACTCTTTGGGGAGAAACTGCAAGGATTTAATGAAATGTTTCTGCAGTTGAGGCTCC
>NW_007726664.1:27256-28546 GCF_000696425.1 Galeopterus variegatus
CAGGGGGACAAGCAGGCTTTGGAATTTTGGAATTAGAAGACTTAACTGCAACTCTGGCTTGGCTGTTTACTGACTATAACTCAGCATTTCCCAAAGAGGGTTCCATTGAGTGCTACAGTTCTATGACATATTAAAAAGCAAGAGTGTAGGGGTTAGCTATTGCCACTGATAATGATGCTGTGTAACAAACAACCCCCAAACTCAGTGGCATGCAATGAGTAGCATTTATTCTTCACTCATGCATCTGCAGGTTGGCTGGAGTGGCTCTGCTTTGTGTATCTCATTCTGGGGTTCAGGATGGAGAGGCAGCAGCCCCCTGGGCCGTGATTATCTTATTGACGATGGAAAAGCACAAAAGAGCAAATGGAAACATGCAAAGTCTCTTAAGGCCTAGGCTTGAAACTAGCACACTGTCACCTCCACACTCATTTCATTGGCCAAAGCAAGTGACATAGCCAAGCCTTTCATCAGTAGGACAAGAAAGTTCACTCTTCCCATGAAGATTTAGAGAGAGAGAATAAATTTTTGTTGTATGGTCATTCAATCTACTACAGTTGCATGGGGAAAATGTTCTGTGATCGAGTAAGTTGGGGGAATGCTGTGATTTTTAAAAACATGAAAAAGAGTTGGGATGTCAGAGATTGGGGAGAGGTGCCAATTTTTTTTTTAAGTGAAACAGGTCTCAGAGCCTTTAATGCATGCATCCATTCTGAATCTCCAATTGGGTGGTACGATATGTGATGTTTTCTAACTTTTTTTCACTGTATCACTAGCGTGCCACAGAACCCACTTTAGGAAAGCTTGCTATAGGTCCTGGGTGAGTGTCCTAACTTCTTAGAACCCCAGGTGAGTGGGCTGTTTGAATAGGAACAATGATGTCTGTCTCAGAGGAAGGCATGCCCAGCATTATGTCACACGTGGAAGTGCACGTAGATGCCTGTTCACTCATGAGTTCAGTCGGCTTGGAGCTCCAGTAAGAAAGAGGGCTCCCTCCACATGGGACAGGCCAGACTCAGGCCACTAGGGATCCACACACTGGATTGGGCAGACGCTGGGTGGTGGAACAGCTATAAAAAGGAGTAGAAGTCCCCTTGAACTCTGAGAGTGTGACACAGCGGAGACCTCACAAATGGGTGTTAACAGGTAAAGGAGTGGGGGTGGGGGTGCGTTCCTGTGCTATCAAGTTTTGAGAGACTCGAAGCTAACCTGGTGTGGCTACGGATTAGCAGTTGTATTTCAGGGAAGGCTCCAATAGGGCATTGGCCTGGACTGACCCTTGACCCTGAGGAA